>NC_057796.1:401117785-401131529 GCF_018294505.1 Triticum aestivum | reverse complement strand
GTGTCACTTCTGCTGACGGGCCGGACTACCTTCTCCTTCTCCGAATGCACCATCTCCCTTGGCACAAAGACTCTTGGAAAAGGGTCACAAACCTATCCTGATTGCAGGAGGCGCATTATTGTTGATTTTGATTGTCATCTGGTTGACATGCATCTTCAAGAGACTGGAAGACCGAGATCCAGACTCAGCTTCATCTTCATCCAGAGGTTTCCCCAAAGGAAAGGGTGTTTTTTTTACTACGTTTTAAAAAAAATGACTATGAAAGGAAGGGTGTTGCGGATGGAAGAGCAGAAAAATATTAAATATACATTTACATCACAAATACACTAGCAATGGCGGATCTATGCATTAAGATGAGAGGGCCAATGCCCCCACCCAACTTTGAACGAATTTATGAAAAAATAATATGGGAGAGCTTAGATGAGAATTGGTCCATCCAGATCACCTGAGGCAACAAACAATAGATCTGATACTGATAGTGTCGCTCTGCCTACCTGCAAACTAAGCTGATAGCCATTTGTTTTACCGAATCTTCTCTGATGGTTTCTGATCATTCTTACTAGCAGTAAATTTGTTTCCCATTCTTGGTTTATCTTCTCGGTGGTAGCTCTGCTGATCATTTGTAGGGTGTTGTGTTGTGACTCTTTAGAGTATGGAGTATAGTTGATACTAGAAGGGTTAGGTGCACTTTGTTGCCCCGTTGGTGTGTTGGGTTTTCATAAATTTTTCTATTCCCACTCTTTCAAAATATAAGGTGTATTAAATTTTTGAAAAGTCAAACCTCTTTAAGTTTGACCAAATTTGTAGAGAAATATATAAATATCCATAATATCAAATTGATATCATTAGATTCATCATGAAATGAATTTCCATATTTTATTTATTTAGTATTGTGGATTTCAATGTTTTTGGTTATCGATTGATTTGAAAAATCGTTGACTCAGTCAAAATCATGAACTAAATCTAAAATTGAATACCTCAATCAAATGGGGGAGCTCCTAGAGAGCATGATTGGTTTGCTGCCAATATTTGGCTAGCCAAATGCTGACATTGCCAAATATTGGCAATACCAACACTTGCCAACTATTGGCAACTTTCTATGAGATGGCAAGACGACTCGGTAACCAACCAAGTAGTGGCCAATATTTGGCACAATGCCAAACATCGGCATGCCAATTTTTGGCATCAAACCAATTATGCTCAGAGAATATAATGATTAAAAGAAGGACACCGATAAGTCCCGAACGTTCGGGATTTAACCATGGCAAATAGAACAATTTTTTGGGGTAATTTATATTTTTTGACCATGACGAGTTTAGTTGGTAAGCATGCCAATTATGTCCTCCGTTTATTTTTTGTCAGGACATTGTTGTGCTTGCCAACTAAACTTGACATCTTCACGTCAACTAAAATTGCCATAAAAACGTTCAATTTCTATTGTCAAATCCCGAACGTTTAGGATTTATCATTCGTAAAAATAATTGAACGAGAAAGCTCCTTGAGAAAAAAATATATTGGCCTAGTCAAAATCGGGCGAGCTAATGCTAAATAGGAGACCTCAATTGACTATGAGAGCTCCAAAATTAGGGAACGTAGTGGATTAGGCTAGTCATAGTGGGAGTAGCTTAGCTATAACATAGCGTGTTTCAAGATAAATTTGCTTATGTGGCATTCATTTAATAAGGAAAGATGTGTTTAGAGTAACATAAGAGCATGATTGATAATACAGACAACGGTCGGTTATAAGGATTTGCCACATCATCTAGAGCCAACCTCATAGCCGGCATGTACAATAGTAAGTTTTAAACATGTAGTACTTTATTAGTAGTTGGCCCACCTTACAACCTCATAAAGCGTCTCGGGGCTCGTGCTGCAGATGGCTATTAATCAAGAGCCCGTCTCTCTTCTCTCTCCTCTTCTCTCTCCTCCAAATAAGTAAAGATATAATATTCTAGTTCTTATAGTCTGCTTACGTCACCTTATTGTACTTGCTCTAATATGTTACTGTAACATAGCGCGTTTCAAGAGGAGACGAGTCTACAAACTACTCCCTCCATTTACTTACAAGGCCACTATGGAATATACATTTTACATCTATACAAGGCCACCAATGATAATCGAGGCAAAATTAATGATGTTTCCTCGTACTAGCAACTTGTTTAATGCTTGCATGCATGCTGTCGTAATGTCACTTAGCTACTTTCTCCACTCATTTTTCTTGCATGCATGCGATGTATTAATGATCCCAGTAAACGAAAAGAAAAGTTAGGTTGCAAAACATGTATTAAATTTTACCTTCGTACCTGTAATTTGAGTTTGTGACCTTGTATATAAAAATGGAGGGAACAATAAATGAAGTCATCTATGACACTACCACTATGTTACTTTGCACTATGAAGGTAGTAACTTAGACTAGTGGTATGCATGCCACTAGCATAAGTTACTCCCCACTATGACCAGCCTTAAAAGACTCGAACAAAAGAGCTCCTGGAGAAAAAAAAATGACCCTGTGAAAATCGGGTGACCCAGTTTCAAATCGGAGACCTTTATTGACCGTGAGAGCTCTAAAATTAAGGAGCATTTATAGATTTTTCATTAGAGAATGGTTGATGCTGATTCACTGAATTTGCAATCTGATCTGTCACTTGCCTGTTACTGATATTTTACTGTTACTGATATTTTTTCCAACTGAAACTATGCTTGGTTCAGTTATAGTATCCCTGGAGCAAATCCTTATAGGCAGAAAGAAAGAGGATCTGGTGGCAGTTGCTGATATTGCAAGTCAGGTCAAGTTGCCGCTGCCTTTGTTGACGGAGGCGGTCTCCGGAACCAAAACGTTGGCTTCTACACCGACGCGCTCAACGGATCCGGTATGGGTCAAACGGTGGCGTTGCATGCAAGCGCTTGCTTTGGTCAAAACAGAGAAAAAGTTGACCTACCCCAACGACGGCAACGTTTTACGTCAGTCAGACTATGGCTACCCAATCCAAGTTGCGACCTGCCAGCCTACCTCCTGCTCCTTGTGCTTAGATTGGTGAAGAGAACGAGAGATGTACGTCTCAGAGTGGTGCTTTTGATTCTACTGGATGGAATGGACATATACTTTTCACCTTGGAGGTCGACCACACGGGCAAATCCTGTTGTCCCCTTGTCCCACATATGCCATCCACGGAAAAAAGCCTAAGACTAGTTATAGTGGGGAGTAATTTATTTAGACTAGTAACATACATATATTACTAGTTTATGTTACTACCTCCATAGTGGGAAGTGTCATGGGTGTAGTAATATACATATCTTCATTTATTACTTTGTAGACTCATTTTGTATCAGAAACCGCTATGTGATGGTAACATAGTTTGAATAATTATTCAAAAACTAATATTTATTCAAGACTCATTTTGTTCTAAAAAACAATAATTATTTAGTAACATTAATATTTCTTGAATAAGTAGTTTGACCATAGTTTGACCACAGTTTGACCAGATTTGACCAAAATTCAAAAAAACTGAAATAATTATTTAGTAACACTAATATTTCTTGAACAATTAGTTTGACCATTTTTTGACCACTGTTTGACCAGATTTGACCAAAATTCAAAAAAATAAAATAATTATTTAGTAACACTAATATTCTTGAATAATTATTTAGTAACACTAATATTTCTTGAATAAGTAATTTGACCATCGTTTGACCAGATTTAACAAAAATTCAAAAAAACATAAATTTGAGCATAACTTTTTTTCTTTTAGAATTTGAGAATTCTAAAAATTTGCAAACAGGCCGTAGGCTGTCAAAATCGTGCTGAACATTTTGATATATTATACGTTTTTTCTGACATCATATGCAAAAGTTATAGCCGTTTTACATTTTCCCTACACTTTTTGCAAAACATGTCCAAATTTAAGTTTTTGAATTTTCCTAACTAGTACATGTAGTAACATAACTACATCTGGAAGGATTTTAATTTTTGAAGTTTTTATCATTTTCTTTTGCTTTTTACAAAATTGAAAAGGCGATCCAGCGGGGGTAGAGTTTGAAAATGGGACCTTTAGTACCGGTTCGTGCCATGAACCGGTACTAATGCCTCAAACCCCATTAGTACCGGTTGGTGGCTCGAACCGGGACTAAAGGTCTAACCTTTAGTACCGGTTGGTGCCACGAACCGGTACTAATGGGCATCGCACCCTTTAGTCCCGGTTCGTGGCACCAACCGGGACTAAAGGTCTCATTTGAACCGGGACTAATGCCTGTACGATGGCCTAGCCGCTCGAACCGGGACTAATGCTCACATTATTCCTGGTTCGTAATGCAACCGGGATTAATGCTCTTTTCTGGCTGAACCAAAGCCATGTTTTCTACTAGTGTACCCAGACTCGGGGACTGATGCCGGGCTAGGAGTAGATGGAGTGCCATCGCTCTTCCTCCCATGGTTGTGTGTGCTATGATGTAAGCGGCGTACGGTATCTCATGACAGGGATGCCGGGGCAGTGGCTCCGGATGGCGGTCCGCATCATTGCTCTTTGGCGGGCATCATTGCGATGGTGGTGACTCTCCTCTCGGGTTGTGTGGGCAACGTGAGGTGTTGCGGCGGGTACCTCGGACGTGCCCTCTCTCTTTGAGGGGCGGCGTCCTGACCCGGATCTAGGGATCTGACATCGTCGTGCTCCTCCTGGTTGCCTCGTGGTGGCACGAGTGAGTTGTTAAGCGAAAGCTCCGTTCCTTAGCACCGATGATGGCAACATCGTGGGTGCCGCGCTCATGTAAATTCCCCAACTTTGCTTCCAATTTGCAGGGAAAAACATGTCTGGACCACTCGACGGACCGATATAGTCTCAAGTTGGATGACACAACACATCCAAACGTATGCGGGTGGTTTGAGAATCGACGTTGGAGATGCCCCTATATACAAACTTAACTGCACAAATCGAGCACATTTCAAGGCTAGCTTAGTGGCTATTGCAAATTGGAATTTGTCTAGCTCCATAAAAAACTCTTTCGCCTACCGGAAACGAATAGATTCCTCTGCCTGACTCTTCTGACAATCAGTAATTTCGAGAGCGAAAATAACAAAAAAGACCGGGGAACGTTCCAAACGCAGACCGGCCGGGCCAATTATAAATACCGGCCACGGACCCGGCGCCCGGTTTCAAACCAAACCCGTCGCGCACGACACCACACCACAAAGCGAGGGGCGGACCCGGAGCAAAAAAGACCACCAAAGGCAGGCGTCCTCCGTCCCTCTGTCCTCGCCGTCCCCAACCTCTCGCTGCAAAAAGGTGTGGAAACCTTCGCCTCTCTCCCCCCGTCCAGCTTTCTTCGCGTGATTCTCCCTGCCCGGTCGCAGATCGGCGCGGGTAAGCCCCCTCCCGATCCGGATCCGTCCCCGCCGCCGCCATGTTTCTCTAGAGTTTTTCGTTCCGGTGCTTGTTGGTGCCGCCCACCGGTAGATCTGCGCTTTGGTTCGGTTTGGCGCGTCGCCGCCGCGGTGGGTTCGTGGTTCGATGGGGGTTTTGTCAGCCGGGGGTCCGATTCGGTGCGCGGCCCCTTGGGGTGATTTGACTCGATTGTGTTCGATCTCTCGGGGGCCGCGCGTTTGGTCGTCGTCGCCGCCGCCGCTAGGTTGTTAGGTTATTCACGTTCTCGGCGATGCTTACGTAAAATTATTTGGTGTTGTTAGGTTATTCGCTTGTTTGTCGCATGCTTACATACGAGTATATTATCTGAGAATTACGAGGATCACTCGTCCAGTCTCATGTATTCATGTGAGGTTCGAGGTTTATTTGGTCTCTGAGATCCCGAATCGATGCAGGGTTTCCACACCAGTGGCAATTGTGTACTAGTGAGCTAGTGTTTGTTCTCTCATAAGCTGGGCTTTGTAGTTGCTGTTTACTTTGATCCCTTATTGCCCTTATTACTGAATACATGAGTACATAGGCCATGGGAGTATGAAACATTGATATGTTCCTGTGTTGGGCTGAACTGCTGATTCCTACTTCTGATAGGATTTCGATGGGTTGTTTAGCTTCCTGAGTAGAATGTTTGAGTTACATTTTCACAGCTATGAGGCTGTGTCATCATCATGGAGTAAATTTGGGGTCATGGCTACAGCAATTTTGTTCCTCATCATGTTGTAACTAGAACAGCTTTTCTCTCTCCTTCTAGGTTGCTTGTCATGGCATCAAAGCGCATCCTCAAGGAACTGAAGGACCTGCAGAAGGACCCGCCCACATCATGCAGCGCAGGTTTGAATTTGACTTGTTTCCATTGGACATCTATATGCCATACAACACTATCTTCGTTCACACCTTTTGTTCCCTGCTTTATCCTGGCATGTCATCTCATACACTCTAATTTTTGTTTGTAAATTGTTTAGGTCCTGCTGGTGAGGACATGTTTCATTGGCAAGCAACAATTATGGGACCCCCTGACAGTCCCTATGCCGGTGGTGTTTTCTTAGTGAACATTCATTTCCCTCCGGATTACCCCTTCAAGCCACCAAAGGTATAGGACATAGGAGCATCCTCTTATTCGTAAACCCTCATTATTTGTGCTCTGCCTGCCTTCATAGTCCTTGATATTGTAATCTGGAAAGTTATCTGTTATTTCCACCCTGCTCATCCAGGGAGTTACACTCGCCTGTTAGATAGAACAACAATGGTTCTATATTTTCTTAGTCAATTAATCTGCCCGGTTCACCTGTCCTTTTATAGAGTAGATATCCTAATAATAGAATACTAACTGCGACACATAAACAATAGGCGATATCAATCTCAATCTCTGATCTCTGGAATATAACTTGCTTACTAAGGAAACAGCTAATTAATCTTTATCTGCTGCCATATTTGCCTTCTTTGCGACTCTTCTGGGCCACCTAAAAGAGATCCATTTTTTCTAGTTTGAGTGGTTTGGGTTATCCTATACTTTATCCTCTCTTTTTTGGGAAAAGAATTTAGATCCACTCATCATGCCCATAACACTTGTGATCACCTTTTTGCGTAGAAGGGTCGTAACATGTACTCCTGCTAGGTGTTATGTGCACTTTCTTGTTGATGCTTTTCTCAATGTCCACTCATGGTATTATAACTATCTCTGTGTGGCCCTTTATGGCCTGCCATAAAATCATCTTTTGGTTATATATAGCTAACATGGTATGCAGTGTGTTCTGAAATATCCTTCTCTCTGGATGTGGTCTTTCAAAGTTGTAAGTTGTAACACTGTTAGTAATTCGGTATATAGGATTGTCCTGTTTGTGAGTAAACACAATCACTTTTCAGTTTTCATGAGGTGGGATAGACAGTGGCATGGATGATGTTGTTTATGACAGCACTATAATGATCTTGTTGCTGTTGCTAACGTATGTAGCATATGATAGACAACACCTGATGTTTTTTCGTTTCGTCTCAATCTTCCTTCTTGACTAAAATCCACATTGAAGGACTTAGTAGGACCATGAGGGGTTTGGATGCATCATTTGTTCTACTATTTGTACATTGCTATAAGTGCAGTATCCTAATGTTTAGGTGTCGATATTCCTCCCTACAATGCATTTTAACCCATTTTTCTGCCATTTTAATTGGTATGTTCTCCTTTTAGGTATCTTTTAAGACAAAGGTCTTCCATCCTAATATCAACAGCAATGGAAGCATATGCCTTGATATTCTTAAGGAGCAGTGGAGCCCTGCTTTGACGATCTCTAAGGTCATCCTCGTCACCATCCTCATTTCTATTTGCACACATAACTCTCTATATGCTTACTAAAAATACAAGTCACTTGTAGAAGTCTGCTCCAGTACCACTATTTTTTGCATTACTTGTTTGCTACATGCTATCCCTGCCATATCCTTGTGAAAATCTGCAATATTTAGGAACACTTTTGTTGTTTAACATGTGAGAGCCAAAAGGAGTGCATGTTTGTTCAGTTTTGCACTTCCCCAGAAACCACCGTCATATAGCCATATCATAAACTGCTTGCTATCCATTATTGATCTGTTGCTTGTTTTGATGTTGTACAGGTCTTGCTCTCTATCTGTTCCCTGCTGACCGATCCCAACCCGGATGATCCCCTTGTTCCCGAGATTGCCCACATGTACAAGACGGACCGGTCAAAGTATGAGACGACAGCCCGCAGCTGGACGCAGAAGTACGCCATGGGTTGAAGACCTGCATCGTGGACAACTGAAATGTCGCTTCAAGAAAAATATTTATGGGCCATTGTTTCTTCGATTTGTTGCTGGTTGTGTGTAATCCAATCCTCAAGGATTGTAAATTGCATTCGGCGTCGGTCCTATCATCAATTGCCACTAGTATCGGCAGACATGCATGCCTATCAGCCTATTCACCTATGCTTGTTGGGTTAACCTTCATCAGTGTTGGTGTTATTTGGTAAATGTTCATTAAAACATGTTTGCTTAATGACCTTGTCCAGATTTATCTTCTTTTGGTTTTAGGTCATGTTTTCGTATGTATGGATGTTCAGTTTGGTTGTTCTTCGCAGCTAAAGCATCAAAGGGTAGTTGCAACTAGCAATATACCAGAAGCTCGCTGCAAAACGCGTTGGCTCTGCATATTAGCTTTGCCCTAGGTCAAACTTTGTAAACTTTGGCCATTCATTCAATGATGAATCTGATGTTACTAGTATTGATTAGATATTGTAGGTGTTAGTAATTGTTTATAAGTTACTAGCTTTAATTTAAGACAAAGCTAATATGCAAAGTAAATGAAATCAGACGGAGTATAATCTTAGCTGCCGTCCATCAGTCAGATAAAGTAAAAGCGGTAATGTTCTCCACTCTATCCCGTCCTTTTCTGCATTGCTCTCTACTGTATTCTGTAGAGTTTTCCATACTTTGTCATGAGCTTCGAGTCTCTAGCCATGATAAGTAGGTGAAGACGACAGATTTCCTCAGAAATCGTAAGCAGCGGCACGTGCGCCTTTATTTTTAGATGTTTTGAGTGCTTATATAGGTAGGTGTTTGAAAAATAATCAACTTATGCTTAATCACCAGTGCTTAAAGTGGAAAACGGCTTGTTTCTGTAAGCACCTTGCATCTGTTGATTATTAAAAAAAATCATATAGAAACTCAAGCCGGCAAATAAGAGTGTGGACAAGGCGCAGCAGCAACCATGGCCGCCACGGTATGCAGCAGAGCCAGGAGGGCCACCGCCACCCGAAATACTGGGCTGTGCTGCCACCGCTGATCGGCGCTAGCACCGGCGTGTGCCTTACCTTGTCACGTCTTGGCGCTGTGCTGTGCTGTGCTGCGCCGGCAGAACGGCCGTGCTCGCGTGCACGTCGCCGTCCAGTTTGGTCCATTCCGCAGGCCTAAATCACCAAACTAATTTTGGACGAGGGAGTGGGGTCGGTCGCCTCTTTTCTTTCTCGCCCTCCCTCTCCCGCGCGCGCGCGCGCGTACGTCTTCCCTTCCCAGAACCCCGTTCCCAGCCGCTCCCTCCCTCGGCCTATTTGCAGATCCCCTGTCACCACGCCCTCCGGTTTCGACGGTTTGAGCGGCTGCTATTAACGGCAAGGGCCGTTCCGCCCCGGCGCCACCCGCCTCTCTCCGAGCCCCCGCCGCCCGCCGGGGTGGGCTTGCCGTGGACGACGGCCGGCAGGCGTCCAACGCGGGGAAATCTGAATCTTCCGTTGGATCCCCCATCATCATCAGGAGGAGGAACATAGGCTTCTTGGTCCTGCGCAAGGTATGCATGTATATGTGCATTTCGTTCTGCTCTCAACAATGTAATAGAGTAATAACCAGGCTGCATGCATGGCTGCCGAAAGCTATTTGCCGGTTCCATATCATGGCATTTCCTAAATCTACAATATACATCTAAGCGATGTGGTAATCGTATGTTTTTTCCTTGGCGTTCAAACCGTCATATTGTTGTTGGAGGTCTCCTCCAATTTAATGAATGCATCTCCTTTGGGCAAAAAAAATCGACACCCTAGGATCGTCTGAAACTGTTGCGTGCGGATTCAGGCAAATATGTTGAGCAAGATTCGCCATCGTGCAGACAAACTTCTTGGTTCTATTGGATTTGCCGTGGCTGTGACTTGGGCATCAAATCTGTTTCAATTTTTCTATCTAAAACAAACAGCACGTTTTTGGCTGGTCTGTTCTTGTTCATATTTCTGCAGTCTCTGGCCATTGTTTTGAAGAATTGAAGTGCTATTCACCATTTGTATGTACACCCTCTGTTCCTAAATATAGGAAGTTTTAGCACTTCAATTTAAACTGTCAAAACATCTTATATTTAAGAACAGAGGTACTCCCTTAGTGATCTAAACTCTCTTATATTTCTTTAGAGTTAGAGGGAGTAGTACATATTTATATTCACCATTTCGCCATCTAGAGCTAGCTATGTTAATCATATTTGATGTATTGGTATCATGTTATGGCATAGCGTATTGCTTTTATCCAGTCAAATAGTGAAATCAGCACTGAAAATATATCTCTTTTTCCTCCTCGTCTACCAGAGTCCAGGAGTCCGGACATCCTGACGGATTTGCTCGAACCAATGGGATGCTGCGGCAGCGTGAGTAGTTTTTACTCACATACATCTCATTTACAACTGGCAACTTTGATAACTGAATCGTGCACTAGCATCTTTATTGCATAGCTTGTGTTTGTTTGCCATGCTACGTAGTGCTTTTTTTTGTTGGTCAACTGATAGTAAGGCCCAATTAAAGGAAGCCGTTTATCGAGTTATATGTTAGTAAATCGAGCTCTTTGGTTATGCTTCCCTTTGCAGAACCCTGTAGATGAGGAGGAACACCTAGACTACAGCTCTGGGAATGTGACTCTTATAACCGATCTAAAGAGCTGGGAGAAGAAAGTGGAAGATGCAACTGACGCCAATAAAACAGTAAGTAGCTTACAACCCAACTCATACTCTGGACACAAGGATACATAGGTGCATGTGACTTTCCAATTTGGAATTCGTGCACTTGTTTTGATTAACCATGCTGACATTTTTCAACTGCACAGCTTGTTGTAAAATTCAGCGCAGTATGGTGTGGCCCGTGTAGGATCGCTGCTCCTACGTACGCCGAACTCTCTTTGAAGCATTCCGATCTTGTTTTCGTGTCTGTGGACGTAGACGAACTACCGGTACACAAATGTTCCACCGGCTCATTACTAATTCAGCTTTGAGCGAATGCTCAAACTAAATGTCATTTCGATATATGTTTTTTTTTTGTCAGGAACTGGTCACGGAATTCGAGGTACGTGCCACGCCGACATTCATCTTCTTGAGAGATAAGAAGGAGATCGACAAGATGGTGGGGGGGAACCAGGCCGATCTTCAGCAGAAGTTCGAACCATACTGCCGGCCAGGTGACGAAGTTATGAGTAAACAGTCTTTCGAGGACAAAACCTGATGTTCCTGCCCGCCAGTCAATAGAGCTTCAGAACGAGCACGGCCTCCATTGGCTGGGAGCATCAGCAAGAGCCTGCTCGGCGGCATACGTAGGTTCGAGAAACTGACCAGCAGAAGTAGGATTTCTTGGTAGTGTCCACACTCGATCAGCAGTAAATTAAGTTAGCCCAGCATCTGTAACTCTGCACCACACACGCTGTCCATATGAACTCGCACGAAACAATGTACTGATTGATTGACACCAGCCAGATGCCTTGAGATCTCATGAATCATGACTGTACAACAAAATTGCCAATGCCATTGGTGATCTTGCGTCTCACTCATGTCAGGATTCAGGGCAGAATTTATGGGATGGACATCTATATGGATACTATATGCAGGGGTTTGATCGCTTGTTCTATGTAGCCAGACATATCAATTACTATTTGGTGAGCTGCAGCTTTGACAGGACGGCGGCGGCCCGATCTCCGCCAAGCAGGAAATAGGGGTGCCGGAGCGCGGCGGCGGCGGAGAGCCGCCCCTTCTCCCGCTGCGCGATGAGCTTGGTGGCCAGGTCCCAGCCTCTGCCGGAGTCGAGGTCCAGGATCTGCAGGTCGGGTCTCCGGCGCGTGGTCTCCCGCCACCTGTTGAGGTCGTAGCCGGCGGCCTTGAGCTC
This sequence comes from Triticum aestivum, assembly GCF_018294505.1. Lineage (NCBI taxonomy): Eukaryota > Viridiplantae > Streptophyta > Magnoliopsida > Poales > Poaceae > Triticum > Triticum aestivum. The sequence goes on along the minus strand of NC_057796.1, from coordinate 401,119,495 downwards.
GGAGTTGAAGTTCTTGAGGCCCGAGGGCGACCTGAGCGCCGGCGTGGCCATCTGCATGAGCACGATCCCGGCTGAGTACATGTCGAAGAGGTCGGGGCTGTTGAGCTGCCAGAGGATCGGGGAGAGGATGGCGGCGATGGGCTCGGCGGGCGGCGTGGGGGTCTCCTCGGGGAGCACGTAGAGCTCGGGCGGGCAGTAGTCCGGGTCGAGCAGGGTGCGGTCGGGCACGTAGTTCTTGCCAATGCGCAGGTCGGTGGCGGCGCCGAAGTCGATGAGCTTGACCTGGCCCCGGCGGGTGACCACGAGGTTGGAGGGCTTGATGTCGCGGTGGACGATGCCGGTGTCGTGGATGCGGCGGAGCGAGGTGACGAGCTGCCGCATCACCTGCTTCACCACCAGGGCGGCGCGGGTGAGCGCGTCCACGCCCCGCAGCGCGCGCCCGAACATGAGCGGCTCCAGGTTCGCCGGGAAGCCCCGGTCCGTCACGTAGTTGCCCAGCGTCCGGTCGCCCTGCACGCGGGAACAAGTTCAAGTGTCAGAGCGCGCGCGTTTGGAGTTTATCGGCCATTGCCGGCGTATAAGCAAGACGAGCGGGTGTTTTTGCTCCTGCTAGCATCAAAATTGTCCAATGTACACTTTAGCATCCAACAAGTTCAAATGTCAGAGCGCGCGCGTTTGGAGTTTATCGGCCATTGCGGGCGTCGAGCGGGTGTTTTGCTTTGCTGCTAGCATGAGATTTATTCAATGTATCAAATAAAATGCTATTTCATTTCGTACCACAACAGGCCTATTAGCTCAGCTGGTTAGAGCGTCGTGCTAATAACGCGAAGGTCACAGGTTCGAGACCTGTATGGGCCATTTTTTTTTGTTTTCTGACAGAAATTATTCTTTTCCTATTTGGATTTTCTTTCTATGGAGAATCTTCTGGACTTGGATAACTAAGACTCACGGAGCTTTACCCTATTTTCAACCATGTATTTTCCTCAAACCAATCCTTCCAAGCATGTTAACACACATACCTCATCAAAATTCTAACGTGGGAAGAATAGGCTTGCCTAGTCCCCAACTCTTCCGGTGCCTCTTTGTGCTCTATCAGCGTGCTTTAGTCTAAAAAAGGTGGTTGATGGCGGCACTGTGTTGGTCCATGAGGAATGGTGAACACAACCAGGACTACGGGTCCTGTGGTCACTTAGGGGTTTCCTAGTAGGGGTGGTCGTCGGTGGGGCTTGGGTGAACATGTCGTCTCCGGTTCTGCGCACCTGCCGACACCTTTTGAAGCACTTTCACGTCGTCTATTGTGACTCATGGAAGGGTGATTCGGGCAACATGAGGTTGAGGGATGTCCGGGAGAAATCCTTGTTCTGGTCTTGGTTGAAACCAGCGAGGACAATGCGTGCAAAGTCCCTAGAATATCTTGAGAGCTTTGATGTGGGGTTGTGCTCCTCTCCTCGTCTGACGACCTTGACTCTGAGGGAAACCCATGATTCGCTAGATCATGCGATGCATGCATTTTTTCGTCTTTCTCCTCCTTGGGGACATCATCGCCGGATGATAGTTTTTTTTGCTGAGGTGGGTGCCCGGAGGTGTTGGGATCTGCTTGGTAACGATGATTGCATAAAGTAGGGCTTTGGTTTCGGTACGGTTTTCCGACGTGTTCAACTGGTTTTTCGGTGCTTCGTTGTGTCGCCATGGAGTCAGAATTATGGTGGC
>NC_057796.1:401089409-401117079 GCF_018294505.1 Triticum aestivum | reverse complement strand
GTGCGTTATTTATGAAGAAGCATACCTCAAATTTCCAGACGAGCCACTTGCCGCCCTTGACGAACTCGGACTTGGTCTTGTCGGCGACGAAGCTCCCCATGAAATCCGCGCACGACTCCGGCGCCGCCCTCGCCACCCGGTAGTTGAACCACTCCTCGTAGTCGCCGCACTCCTTGGCTCCAACTGTCCCCACTTTTATCTGCAAATCAGAACACGCACCGCCGGTCCACCCATCAGATTCGCCATTTTTGCTCGCAACCCCGGCGGACCCTCTTGAGCTAGCGTCGCTTGCACCAGGCTCACCTTCTTGAGTATGACCTTCTCCTTGTACCGGTCGTCGAGCTGGAGCTTAGTCTTGGCCCTGCCGGCCCTCTCCTCGACGGCGGGCCCGCCCCTGGGCACCACGGCGCCGGAGTACACCACCCCGAACGACCCCTCCCCGATGCGCTCGCCCACCACGAAGTCGCTCATCTTCAGGCTCCGCCGCCCCAGCAGCGTGTCCAGCGCCTGCTGCAGCGGCGCGAACACGTACGTGTCCACCGCGCCGCTCAGCACCCCGGGCCGCGCCGTCAGGTACAGCCACGTCACCGCCACCACCCCAAACAGCGCCCACCGCTCCGCCTCGTTCATCCCCGCCGTCAGCTCCTCCATCCGGGACAGCGCGTCGTCCGCCACGCGCACCGCCGGGCTGGACGCGTCCAGGTGCAGCGCGCTGAGGAGCTCGTCCGGGATGGCGTCCACGGCCGCGCCGACACCGTCCGTCGCCGAGTCCGGCGCGCTCGTCAGGGCCCCGTCCGGGACGACGAGGGCCGCGTTGGCATTGGCCGCTTCGCCGGCCAGAGGCGAGCTCAGGAGCCCGTCCGGGACAGCCGCGCCGGCGCCGGCGCCGATGGATGCCGCATCGCTGGCGGCCGGGTCGGACGAGTCCGCCTGCAGCGACCTCTTGAGCTCGGTGAAAAGGTCACCCCAGCCATCGGTGCCCGTGTCGCTGACCACGGTCGCCACCACCGGGTCGGGCCTGCCCAGGTGCAGCGCGCCGCTGAGGAGCTCGTCCCCCGCGCCGCCGTCGGTGGGCGCGGCACCGCACCTGATCAGCCGGTGCCTGGCACCGTGCGGGTGGAGCAGCGCATGGTGCTTGTTGGCGAAGGTGGGCGGGGGCAGGAGGGAGGAGGAGGCCATGGAGAGGATGGCGCGCCTCTCATGGGAGGAGGTGGAGGCGCGCGTGTTTGAGAGGTGGAGGTGAGCAGGCTGAGCTGAGCCGAGCTGAGGCTGCGGAATGTGCTACGTGGCGGGCAGGGGCTTGCAGGCACGCGCGGATGGGATAACGATGGGCCGAGCGACAAAACAATGGGCCAGCGAGTTATATCGGGCTTCGGCCCGAGGCCGATTCTAGCCTTTCGATTGGGCTTTTCAATTTCCTCTAAAAAAAGGGAAATTTTGAAGCAGACAGTTTAGCAATGTTTTCATTATCTCTAGATTTTGGTAGACAATTGTGGCTAGTTTCACCACATGACTTTGTAACAATTCCTCCAAACTTATTTGCTGAATAACGCGTGAAGAGGTTTCTCAAGAAAAGAAAATCCTCTAAAGAACGGATTGAACTTTTCAATTTTCGATTATATTACTATAAAAGGTCCTTTTGCAATATTTATGAAGCTAAATGCTGTGTTCCAATTCCAACTACCAAATCATGGCCACTTCTTTCCACGTACGCCACCTACTAAAATAGCACTTCCTCGGAGTGCTGTATCTTTGCTGTCTCGAGGGAGGACGATTCTTTCTGGCTGGGTGCTCGTCCTCCTCCTCCTACTTCTTCTTCCCTTTGTCTTCACGTTTCAGAAATCCGCCCGCCCGCTATAGAGGCACCGTGCTATGCTATCGCGCAGAAGCCCACGAAGAATCTCTGAAGAAGAATTTTTTTTGTGTGCACATTTCTCTGAAGAAGATTTTGACAACGAGAGAGGTGTGTCTGCTTGTTCTTCATTTCCTGTCTTTGCTTGCTGCTTTGGAATTTCATAGTGCCATTTTTCAGAACCTTCCTACTGTTTTGCATCAAATTTGTCCATGAATGAGCCTGACTTCCTCTCTCTCTCTCTCTCTCTCTCTCTCTCTCTCTCTCTCTCTCTCTCGGTAAAGGTAGTCCAGGATCTACATCAGCATTCCGGATTATATAGTTCGACTTTGTTCTCTGAATGCAATTGATGAAGAAACATCCTAGAATGAATGACCAATTCAATAACTTTTCGCTCAATGGTTGTCATAAGCAGTTGACCTACTGCTAGACCTCTGGCCAATTAAGCATTTCTTTTATTTTTTAAATTAATTTTGACCAATTACTGATTCCAGGATCCGTTTGTTTCGCAACCAATTTGTCCAAAATTTTAGAACCAAGTGCAGTAGTCTAGCGGCATGTCCTGGATGCACCTCCCTCTGTACTAATTTGCTCATGAAGTTCTCTCTCTCTCTCTCTCTCTCGGTAAAGGCATTCCAGAGTGGTTACTTTGCAGGTTGAAATGCACGCTCTGATCTCTATGCACTTGATGAAGAAATATCCTACTGCCACTAGAATGAGATGACCAATTCCATAACTTACAGATCAAGGGTTGCCATAAGCAGTTACCTAATGGTTGACCTCCGAACCTTATGGCCATTTTTTTCTTTTTTTCGAAATGGAGGATTACCCCCGGCCAATGAAGCATTACTTTGAGTTTTATTATTATTTTGACGAACCACTGGTTCGTGGTTCGAAATGGACATCGCATCTTCTTTCTTCGTACTAATTCAACCAATTCGGTGAATCTAGGTAGTACCTGCTCTCCACCCATCGTTTTTCAGCTTCCAAGAAGAAGAGAAACAGGGGCGGCGACGACGATGCCGGCCGGGGGCACCAAGACGCGGTTCGGCCGGTGCCCGTACTGCCGCGCCATGATCTGCCAGAGCACCGCCGCCGCCATCTACTACTGCACCAAATGCCGCACTCCCATCCGAGGTGCGCCGCATAATCACTGTGCGACACATGCGCGCCGTTGAGTTCTGCTCTAATCTGCTTCGGTTCTGTTCTGCCTCTCTCCGCAGGCAAGAACACGGAGCCGACGGACGATGAAACGGACAACACTCTCAGCAGTCTGGAGATCCTCTCGGCCGTCGACACCGAGTCGGTCTTCTCCGACGAGCTCGAGGGTTCCTCTACGCAGCCTTCAGTCATCGACGTCGACGGCGACCAGCCGCCCTTCTCGTGCGGCTACAACTCCAACTCCGATGCCAACAGCCAGGGGATTGCGGCTGCTTCCTCGCCGTCGCCGTACAGAGGCTTCGGTTCACCACGGGCCGGCCAACCTCGGAGCAATAGCTGCGTATCTCGGGGCGTCGAAGACGGCCGCGTCGGCTCGGATGGGCAAGACGAGGTTCGAGTCGTTCGACCGGTGAACAGTCGCGTCGATGCGCTCCGGGCGTCGTCTCGGCGGACGAGGCGGGCGTCGAGTGCTTCAGACCCGAGCATTCTGCGTCGACGGGACTTCTCTGTCCCGGACCCCGAGGAGGCGCCAAGGAACGCGTCGTCCGGGCAGCAGCTCCGGCAATCGGCGCTGAGCTCTAGGGAGCTCCGGACGTCTGCCAGCGTGTCCGCTGTCACGGCGTCGCCCCTGACGGACCCGGCGTTCCAAAGGGACCTGCTGCACGCGCTGGACAAGCTCCGGGGCATGATCGCCAACATCGAGCTGCAGCCGCGGTCGACGAGCGGCGGGAGCGGGGCGGTGACGCGGCGCGACACTCGTTTGTTCCGGCGGCTGGAGTCGCGGCTCGCCGAGGAGCTTCCCGCCGAGAACGCGGCGGCACGTGGCCCGCGCCAGAACGGTTACTCGAGCACCGGCTCCGCCTCGTGGTCGTCGTCGACGTCGTCGTCCAACAGCCACGGCGAGCGGCGCGCGGCGAGGCCGCGGAAGAGGCGCCAGTGCCTCCCGGTCCTGGGGGGCGCGCCGTTCGTTGTCTGCGGCGGGTGCTCCGAGCTTCTCCATGCGCCCACGTCGGCGGTGCCGTCGAGGAGGAGGGGAAACATCATCAGGCTGCGGTGCGGCGGGTGCGAGGAAGTGCTCGAGGTGGCGCTTCCCGCGGCTGCGGGTATCGCTGGCCCCGCGCGGCAGACGAGCGGGGTGTCCGGCTCGGGTGAGCTGGAACGCGCGGCGGGCAGGAGCGGCGGTGCCGGTGCGCAGCAGGTGCCGTTGCTGCTGCACCGCGCGCTGGGGTACGACTCGATGAGCCAGCTTCTGCAGAGCCGGCGGTACTGAAGTGCTGAGAGATTTTGATTTTTGAGCGAGCTTTTTACAGGTTCTTTTTCACTAGTGGTTCCAAGGCAAATCTAGCACTTGGTACTGGTAACTGACCTTTGTGTGTTGTGGCTCAATTGTTACATGTACAAACGTGATTCTTCTGTGTTTTTTTATGGCGCATGAAAACAGATTGGCGTCACCACAAAATCCAAGCTTTTTTTTAGTCTCCGAGGCCTCCTTCGGTTCGAAGGAATTTTATAGAAAAACATAGGAACAAAGATTCAGAGAAATTTGTATAGATGCATTCGGTTTGTAGAAAACACGCATGGGGATTTCGTAGGAATACTATTCATTTTTTTTGAAGGAATCTACAAATTCACTCAAAGCTCATTTTGTGCGTAGAAAGAGGCAAGACAATTCTTTAGATGTCAAATTCCATCCTATCAACTTCCTATACTATTCCTAAATCCTACATTTTGATTTCCTCCAAACCGAATGAGGCCTAAGACTAGATCAAAAAAAAATCCGAAATTACATTTGAGATGATCTTAGCTGGAGTTGCCTAAAAACAAGTGTTTATTGCATCCCAGATCTTCCAGAGAAAGAGCGGTATCATGAAAGTATGGAGTGACTCGGGGATGTGTGTTGGGAAGTTGGTTTTGTAAATAAGCTTGATGTCATTGCAGTTTGGTCTGATGCGAATTGTCCTCCAAATAGCTTTTGCCTTGGGGCACATGGAACATGTGTAAGCATTTCTGTGTGGTGCAGGCATCTGAGACACTTGTCTGGCTGTAGGATGGTTTTTCGGTGTAGGTTTTTGCAAGTGTTCAGTCTGTCATTATGCAGTAACCATCCAAAGATCTTGACCTTGTTTGGAACCCTGGAGGACCACACCAAGTTCAGTGCAGGATCATCATCTGCCTTGTACATGGTGGAGTATGCAGCCTTAGAGCATCTCTAGCAAATCCGGTATACCGCCGTGTCTTGCAAATTTCGTTTACAGTATCCGGTAAACAAAATTTGCGGGACGGCGGCCTCCTCGGCAGAATGGATCGCGTAAACGTCGCCAGATATGCACTTGATTAGAAGCATCTAGTTTGCACCATAGCCATCACTGTAGTTCCACAAGCATACTTACTCCTAAGTAAGATTCAAACCTACCACCAGTCATTAACAACCCGCTTTGCCGCCTCACAATGCAACTTTGTCTACCATGGCACCTATTCGGTAGTGGAATGTTTGTGTCCCCCCTTTGTCCGACAAAGCTTGGGCTACAATGGAGTGGCAACGGGCGTTTTTTGCGTTCACGTCCCCCACGATTGTACTTTCATCTTTCGTGAGGTCATTTTTATAAGTGTTGTGTATATAGTCTTTTTTTTCACTATATACTGCAAGGCAACAGCCTCACAGTTCTTTATCGATAAAGAACTAGAGAAGTTACAAAGTTGCTAAGTTACAAGTAAGAACAGAAGGGAAATACTTACAAAGAGAACTATGGAAGGGAAGCTATCCAGGAGGTTAGGCTATCTCTATATTTACATTTAATTCTATGAGCTAAGAGAGAAATGTCATGGACAAAATTTCTCCTCCAAAATCTAAAGGAAGGCAGCTCATTTCTGAAGATCTTTCCATTCCTTTGAGTCCAAATATTCCATGTGGCAGTGAAGACTACCTCTGTGAAAAAGGGAAAACCAAAGTCCCTCTGAGCAGATAAAGCCATCTCATATGTAGTCTGATTTGGTTGAACGATCCAAGAAATCCCAAGATAATTCCACACCCGTTGACTAAAATTGCAAGCAAAAAAGAGATGGACTCGGTCCTCATGGCAGCGAGAATGACACATTACACATGTGTCATCTTGGAAGTTCCAGTGACGTCGCTGCTGTTGGGGAACGTAGTAATTTCAAAAATTTCCTACGCACACGCAAGATCATGGTGATGCATAGCAACGAGCGGGAGAGTGTTGTCCACGTACCCTCATAGACCGTAAGCGGAAGCGTTTTGTCAACGCGGTTGATGTAGTCGTACGTCTTCACGATCCGACCGACCCAAGTACCGAACGCACGGCACTCCGAGTTCAGCACACGTTCAGCTCGATGACGTCCCTCGAACTCACGATCCAGCAGAGTGTCGAGGGAGACTTTCGTCAGCACGACGGCATGGTGACGGTGATGATGAAGCTACCGGCGCAGGGCTTCGCCTAAGCACTGCAATGATATGACCGAGGTGGATTATGGTGGAGGGGGCACCACACACGGCTGGAAACAATCAACTTGTGTGTTCTAGGGTGCCCTCCTGCCCCCGTATATAAAGGAGCAAGGGGGGAGGCCGGCCGGCCCTTGTGGCGCGCCAAGAGAGGAGGAGTCCTCCTCCTAGTAGGAGTAGGACTCCCATTTCCTACTCCTACTAGGAGGGGGAAAGGAAGGAGGAGAGGGAGAAGGGAAAGGGGGGCGCCGCCCCCCTCCTTGTCCAATTCGGACTCCCAAGGGGGGGGGGGCCTGCCCTGCCCGGCCCTCTCTCTCTCCACTAAGCCCCATGAGGTCCATTAGTTCTCCCGGGGGGTTCCGGTAACCCTCCGGCACTCCGGTTTTCTCCGAAATCACCCGGAACAATTCCGGTGTCCGGATATAGCCGTCCAATATATCAATCTTTATGTCTCGACCATTTCGAGACTCCTCGTCATGTCCGTGATCACATCCGGGACTCCGAACTATCTTCGGTACATCAAAACACATAAACTCATAATACCGATCGTCACCGAACGTTAAGCGTGCGGACCCTACGGGTTCGAGAACTATGTAGACATGACCGAGACACGTTTCTGGTCAATAACCAATAGCGGAACCTGGATGCTCATATTGGCTCCCACATATTCTATGAAGATCTTTATCGGTCAAACCGCATAACAACATACGTTGTTCCCTTTGTCATCGGTATGTTACTTGCCCGAGATTCGATCGTCGGTATCTCAATACCTAGTTCAATCTCGTTACCGACAAGTTTCTTTACTCGTTCCGTAATGCATCATCCCGCAACTAACTCATTAGTCACATTGCTTGCAAGGCTTATAGTGATGTGTATTAGCAAGAGGGCCCAGAGATACCTCTCCGACAATCGAAGTGACAAACCCTAATCTCGATCTATGCCAACTCAACAAACACCATAGGAGACACCTGTAGAGCACCTTTATAATCACCCAGTTACGTTGTGACGTTTGGTAGCACACAAAGTGTTCCTCCGGTATTCGGGAGTTGCATAACCTCATACTCATAGGAACATGTATAAGTCATGAAGAAAGCAATAGCAACATACTAAACAATCAAGTGCTAAGCTAACGGAATGGGTCAAGTCAATCACATCGTTCTTTAATGATGTGATCCCGTTAATCAAATGACAACTCATGTCTATGGCTAGGAAACTTAACCATCTTTGATTCAACGAGCTAGTCAAGTAGAGGCATACTAGTGACACTTTGTTTTGTCTATGTATTCACACATGTACTAAGTTTCTGGTTAATACAATTCTAGCATGAATAATAAACATTTATCATGATATAAGGAAATATAAATAACAACTTTATTATTGCCTCTAGGGCATATTTCCTTCAGTCTCCCACTTGCACTAGAGTCAATAATCTAGATCACATCGCCATGTGATTTAACACCAATAGTTCACATCACCATGTGATTAACACCCATAGTTCACATCGCCATGTGACCAACACTCAAAGGGTACTAAGGTGTGATCATGTTTTGCTTGTGAGAGAAGTTTAGTCAACGGATCTGCCATATTCAGATCCGTATGTATTTTGCAAATTTCTATGTCAACAATGCTCTACACGGAGCTACTCTAGCTAATTGCTCCCACTTTCAATATGTATCCAGATTGAGATTTAGAGTCATCTGGATCAGTGTCAAAACTTGCATCGACGTAACCCTTTACGACGAACCTTTTTTCACCTCCATTATCGAGAAACATATCCTTATTCCACTAAGGATAATTTTGACCGCTGTCCAGTGATCTACTCCTAGATCACTATTGTACTCCCTTGCCAAACTCAGTGTAGGGTATACAATAGATCTGGCACACAACATGGCATACTTTATAGAACCTATGGTTGAGGCATAGGGAATGACTTTCATTCTCTTTCTATCTTCTACCATGGTCGGGCTTTGAGTCTTACTCAATTTCACACCTTGCAACACAGACAAGAACTCTTTCTTTGATTGTTCCATTTTGAACTACTTCAAAAACTTGTCAAGGTATGTACTCATTGAAAAACTTATCAAGCGTCTTGATCTATCTCTATAGATCTTGATGCTCAATATGTAAGCAACTTCACTGAGGTCTTTCTTTGAAAAACTCCTTCCAAACACTCCTTTATGCTCTCCAGAAAATTCTACATCATTTCTGATCAACAATATGTCACACACATATACTTAACAGAAAGGCTGTAGTGCTCCCACTCAGTTTCTTGTAAATACAGGCTTCACCGCGAGTCTGTATAAAACTATATGCTTTGATCACACTATCAAAATGTATATTCCAACTCCGAGATGCTTGCACCAGTCCATAGATGAATCGCTGGAGCTTTGCACATTTTGTTAGCACCTTTAGGATCGACAAAACCTTCTGGTTGCATCACATACAACTCTTCTTTAAGAAATCCATTAAGGAATGCAAGTTTGACATCCATTTGCCAAATTTTATAAATGCGGCAATTGCTAACATGATTCGGACAGACTTTTAAGCATCGATACAAGTGAGAAAATCTCATCGTAGTCAACACCTTGAACTTGTCGGAAACATTTTTGCGACAATTCAAGCTTTGTAGATAGTAACACTACTATCAGCGTCCGTCTTCCTCTTGAAGATCCATTTATTCTATATTGCTTGCCGATCATCGGGCAAGTCAACCAAAGTCCATACTTTGTTCTTAACATGGATCCCATCTCAGATTTCATGGCCTCAAGCCATTTCACGGAATCTGGGCTCATCATCGCTTCCTCATAGTTCATAGGTTCATCATGGTCAAGTAACATGACCTCCGAACAGGATTACTGTACCACTCTGGTGCGGATCTTATTCTGGTTGACCTACGAGGTTCGGTAGTAACTTGATCTGAAGATTCATGATCATCATCATTAGTGTTCTCACTAATTGGTGTAGGAATCACTGGAACTGATTTCTGTGATGAACTACTTTCCAATTTGGGAGAAAGTACAATTACCTCATCAAGTTCTACTTTCCTCCCACTCACTTCTTTCGAGAGAAACTCCTTCTCTAGAAAGGATCAACTCTTAGCAACAAATATCTTGCCTTCGGATCTGTGATAGAAGGTGTACCCAACAGTTTCTTTTGGGTATTCTATGAAGACGCATTTCTCCGATTTGGGTTCGAGCTTATCAGGTTGAAGCTTTTTCACATAAGCATCGCAGCCCCAAACTTTTAGGAAATGACAGCTTAGGTTTACTGCTAAACCACAGTTCATACGGTGTCATCTCAACGGATTTAGATGGTGCCCTATTTAATGTGAATGCAGCTGTCTCTAATGCATAATCCCAAAACGATAGTGGTAAATCGGTAAGAGACATCATAGATCGCACCATATCCAATAAAGTACGGTTATGACGTTCAGACACACCATTACGCTGTGGTGTTCCAGGTGGCGTGAGTTGTGAAAATATTCCACATTGTTTTAAATGAAGACCAAACTCATAATTCAAATATTCGTCTCCGCGATCAGATCGTAGAAACTTTATTTTCTTGTTAGATGATTTTCTACTTCACTCTGAAATTCTTTGAACTTTTCAAATGTTTCAGACTTATGTTTCATCGAGTAGATATACCCATATCTACTCAAATCATCTGTGAAGGTCAGAAAATAACGATACCCGTCGCGAGCCTTAACACTCATCGGACCGCATACATCAGTATGTATTGTTTCCAGTAAGTCAGTTGCTCGCTCCATTGTTCCGGAGAACGGAGTCTTAGTAAGGCATGGTTCGCAAGCATCAAGTGATTCATAGTCAAGTGATTCCAAAAGCCCATCAGCATGGAGTTTCTTCATGCGCTTTACACCAATATGACCTAAACGGCAGTGCCACAAATAAGTTGCACTATCATTATTAACTTTGCATCTTTTGGCTTCAATATTATGAATATGTGTATCACTACGATCAAGATCTAGCAAACCATTTTCATTGGGTGTATGACCATAGAAGGTTTTATTCATGTAAACAGAACAACAATTATTCTCTAACTTAAATGAATAACCGTATTGCAATAAACATGATCAAATCATATTCATGCTCAACGCAAACACCAAATAACATTTATTTAGGTTCAACACTAATCCCGAAAGTATAGGGAGTGTGCGATGATGATCATATCAATCTTGGAACTACTTTCAACACACATCGTCACTTCACCCTTAACTAGTTTCTGTTCATTCTGCAACTCCTGTTTCGAGTTACTACTCTTAGCAACTGAATCAGTTTCAAATGCCGAGGGGTTGCTATAAACACTAGTAAAGTACACATAAATAACATGTATATCAAATATACCTTTGTTCACTTTGCCATCCTTCTTATCCGCTAAGTATCTAGGGTAGTTCCACTTCCAGTGACCATTTCCATTACAGTAGAAGAACTCAGTCTCAGGCTTAGGTCCAGACTTGGGCTTCTTCACTTGAGCAACAACTTGCTTGCCATTCTTCTTGAAGTTCCCCTTCTATCCCTTTGCCCTTTTCTTGAAACTAGTGGTCTTGTTAACCATCAACACTTGATGCTCTTTCTTGATTTCTACCTTCGTCGATTTCAGCATCGCGAAGAGCTCGGGAATTACTTTTGTCATCCCTTGCATATTATAGTTCATCATGAAGTTCTAGTAACTTAGAGATAGTGACTAGAGAACTTTGTCAATTACTATCTTATCTGGAAGATTAACTCCCATTTGATTCAAGCAATTGTAGTACCCAGACAATCTGAGTACATGCTCACTGGTTGAGCTATTCTCCTCCATCTTGTAGGCAAAGTACTGTCAGAGGTCTCATACCTCTTGACACGGGCATGAGTCTGAAACACTAATTTCAACTCTTGGAACATCTTATATGCTCCATGACGTTCAAAACATTTTTGAAGTCCCGGTTTTAAGCCGTAAAGCATGGTGCACTAAACTTTTAAGTAGTCATCATACCGAGCTTTTGTCAAAACGTTCATAACGTCTGCATCTGCTCCTGCAATAGGTCTGTCACCTAGCGGTGCATCAAGGACATAATTCTTCTGTGCAACAATGAGGAAAATCCTCAGATCACGGACCAAGTCCGCATCATTGCTACTGAAGGAAATATGCCCTAGAGGCAATAATAAAGTTATTATTTATTTCCTTATATCATGATAAATGTTTATTATTCATGCTAGAATTGTATTAACCGGAAACATAATACATGTGTGAATACATAGACAAACAGAGTGTCACTAGTATGCCTCTACTTGACTAGCTCGTTAATCAAAGATGGTTATGTTTCCTAGCCATAGACATGAGTTGTCATTTGATTAACGAGATCACCTCATTAGGAGAATGACGTGATTGACTTGACCCATTCCGTTAGCTTAGCACTCGATCGTTTAGTATGTTGCTATTGCTTTCTTCATGACTTATACATGTTCCTATGACTATGAGATTATGCAACTCCCGTTTACCGGAGGAACACTTTGTGTGCTACCAAACGTCACAACGTAACTGGGTGATTATAAAGGTGCTCTACAGGTGTCTCCAAAGGTACTTGTTGGGTTGGTGTATTTCGAGATTAGGATTTGTCACTCCGATTGTCGGAGAGGTATCTCTGGGCCCACTCAGTAATACACATCACTATAAGCCTTGCAAGCATTGTAACTAATGAGTTAGTTGCGGGATGATGTATTACGGAACGAGTAAAGAGACTTGCCGGTAACGAGATTGAACTAGGTATCGAGATACCGACGATCGAATCTCGGGCAAGTAACATACCGATGACAAAGGGAACAACGTATGTTGTTATGCGGTCTGACCGATAAAGATCTTCGTAGAATATGTGGGAGCCAATATGAGCATCCAGGTTCCGCTATTGGTTATTGACCGGAGAGGTGTCTCGGTCATGTCTACATAGTTCTCGAACCCGTAGGGTCCGCACGCTTAACGTTACGATGACGGTTATATTATGAGTTTATGTGTTTTGATGTACCGAAGGAGTTCGGAGTCCCGGATGAGATCGGGGACATGACGAGGAGTCTCGAAATGGCTGAGACGTAAAGATCGATATATTGGACGACTATATTCGGACTTCGGAAAGGTTCCGAGTGATTCGGGTATTTTTCGGAGTACCGGAGAGTTACGAGAATTCGTATTGGGCCTTAATGGGCCATACGGGAAAGGAGAGAAAGACCCCAAAGGGAGGCCGCACCCCTCCTCATCGACTAGTCCGAATTGGACTAGGGAAGGGGGGCGCCCCCTTCCTTCTTTCTCCTTCTCCCTTCCCTTTTCCTACTCCAACAAGGAAAGGAGGAGTCCTACTCCCGGTGGGAGTAGGACTCCCCCCTTGGCGCGCCCTCCTCCTTGGCCGGCGGCCTCCCCCTTGCTCCTTTATATACGGGGGCAGGGGGGCACCCCATAGACACAACAATTGATCATTGATCTCTTAGCCGTGTGCGGTGCCCCCCTCCACCATATTACACCTCGATAATATCGTCGCGGAGCTTAGGCGAAGCCCTGCGTCAGTAGAACATCATCATCGTCACCATGCCGTCGTGCTGACAAAACTCTCCCTCAACACTCGGCTGGATCGGAGTTCGAGGGACGTCATCGAGCTGAACGTGTGCTGAACTCGGAGGTGCCGTGCGTTCGGTACTTGATCGGTCGGATCGTGAAGACGTACGACTACATCAACCGCGTTGTGTTAACGCTTCCGCTTTCGGTCTACGAGGGTACGTGGACAACACTCTCCCCTCTCGTTGCTATGCATCACCATGGTCTTGCGTGTGCGTAGGATTTTTTTTTTGAAATTACTACGTTCCCCAACAGCTACTATCATCTTTCAACTTATATTTCTCTAGGAACATATAAAAATAAACATGGAGCTACATCGCGAGCTATTGATCTACAACATAGATATGCTAATACTACCAGGACTAACTTCATGATAAATTAAAGTTCAATTAATCATATTACTTAAGAACTCCCACTTAGATAGACACCCCTCTAGTCATCTAAATGATCACGCGATCTAAATCAACTAAACCATGTTCGATCATCATGTGAGATGGAGTAGTTTCCAATGGTGAACATCACTATATTGATCATATCTACTATATGATTCACGCTCGACCTTTCGGTCTCTAGTGTTCCGAGTCAATATCTGTATATGCTAGGCTCGTCAAGTTTAACCTGAGTATTCTGCGTGTGCAAAACCGGCTTGCACCCGTTGTATGTGAATGTAGAGCTTATCACACCCGATCATCACGTGATGTCTCAGCACGAAGAACTGTCGCAACGGTGCATACTCAGGGAGAACACTTATACCTTGAAATTTTAGTAAGGGATCATCTTATAAAGCTACCGCCGAACTAAGCAAAATAAGTTGCATAAAGAATAAAGACCACATGCAATCAAAATATGTGACATGATATGGCCATGATCATCTTGCGCCTTTGATCTCCATCTCTAAAGTACCGTCATGATCTCTATCGTCACCGGCATGACACCATGATCTCCATCATCTTGATCTCTATCAACGTGTCGTCATAGGGTCGTCTCGCCAACTGTTGCTATCGCATAGCAATAAAGTAAAGCAATTATTTGGCGCTTGCATCTTATGCAATAAAGAGACAACCATAAGGCTTCTACTAGTTGCCGATAACTTCAACAAAACATGATCATCTCATACAACAACTTATATCTCATCACGTCTTGACCATATCACATCACAACAAGCCCTGCAAAAACAAGTTAGACGTCCTCTACTTTGTTCTTGCAAGTTTTACGTGGCTGCTACGGGCTTAGCAAGAACCGTTCTTACCTACGCATCAGAACCACAATGATTTTTCGTCAAGTATGTGTTGTTTTAACCTTCAACAAGGACCGGGCGTAGCCACACTCGATTCAACTAAAGTTGGAGAAACTGACACCCGCCAGCCACCTGTGTGCGAAGCACGTCGGTAGAACCAGTCTCGCGTAAGCGTACGCGTAATGTCGGTCCGGGCCGCTTCATTCAACAATACCGCCGAATCAAAGTATGACATGTTGGTAAGCAGTATGCCTAGTATCACCCACAACTCACTTGTGTTCTACTCGTGCATATAACATCTACGCATAAACCTAGCTCGGATGCCACTATTGGGGAACGTAGTAATTTCAAAATTTCCCTACGCACACGCAAGAGCATGGTGATGCATAGCAACGAGCGGGAGAGTGTTGTCCACGTACCCTCGTAGACCGTAAGCGGAAGCATTTTGTCAACGCGGTTGATGTAGTCGTACGTCTTCACGATCCGATCGATCCAAGTACCGAACGCACGGCACCTCCGAGTTCAGCACACGTTCAGCTCGATGACGTCACTCAAACTCACGATCCAGCAGAGTATCGAGGGAGAGTTTCGTCAGCACGACGACGTGGTGACGGTGATGATGAAGCTACCGGCGCAAGGCTTCGCCTAAGCACTGCAACGATATGACCGAGGTGGATTATGATGGAGGGGGGAACCACACACGGCTGGAAACAATCAACTTGTGTGTTCTAGGGTGCCCCTGCCCCCGTATATAAAGGAGCAAGGGGGGAGGCCGGCCGGCCCTTGTGGCGCGCCAGGAGAGGAGGAGTCCTCCTCCTAGTAGGAGGAGGACTCCCCTTTCCTACTCCTACTAGGAGGGGGAAGGAAGGAGGAGAGGGAGAAGGGAAAGGGGGGCGCCGCCCCTCTCCTTGTCCAATTCGGACTCCCAAGGGGGGGCTGCCCTGGCCGGCCCTCTCTCTCTCCACTAAGGCCCATGAGGCCCATTAGTTCTCCCGGGGAGGTTCCGGTAACCCTCTGGCACTCCGGTTTTCTCCGAAATCACCCGGAACAATTCAGGTGTCCGAATATAGCCGTCCAATATATCAATCTTTATGTCTCGACCATTTAGAGACTCCTCGTCATGTCCGTGATCACATCCGGGACTCCGAACTATCTTCGGTACATCAAAACACATAAACTCATAATACCGATCATCACCGAACGTTAAGCGTGCGGACCCTACGGGTTCGAGAACTATGTAGACATGACCGAGACACGTTTCCGGTCAATAACCAATAGCGGAACCTGGATGCTCATATTGGCTCCCACATATTCTATGATGATCTTTATTGGTCAAACCGCATAACAACATACGTAGTTCCCTTTGTCATCGGTATGTTACTTGCCCGAGATTCGATCGTCGGTATCTCAATACCTAGTTAAATCTTGTTACCGGCAAGTCTCTTTACTCGTTCCGTAATGCATCATCCCGCAACTAACTCATTAGTCACATTGCTTGCAAGGCTTGTAGTGATGTGTATTAGCGAGAGGGCCCAGAGATACCTCTCCGACAATCGGAGTGACAAACCCTAATCTCGATCTATGCCAACTCAACAACCACCATCGGAGACACCTGTAGAGCACCTTTATAATCACCCAGTTACGTTGTGACGTTTGGTAGCACACAAAGTGTTCCTCCGGTATTCGAGAGTTGCATAATCTCATACTCATAGGAACATGTATAAGTCACGAAGAAAGCAATAGCAACATACTAAACGATCAAGTGCTAAGCTAACGGAATGGGTCAAGTCAATCACATCATTCTTTAATGATGTGATCCCGTTAATCAAATGACAACTCATGTCTATGGCTAGGAAATTTAACCATATTTGATTCAACGAGCTAGTCAAGTAGAGGCATACTAGTGACACTCTGTTTTGTCTATGTATTCACACATGTACTAAGTTTCCGGTTAATACAATTCTAGCATGAATAATAAACATTTATCATGATATAAGGAAATATAAATAACAAATTTATTATTGCCTCTAGGGCATATTTCCTTCGACTGCATCATGTCTCTGGTATTCAAACGATCCATCAAAAGGAGCCAACCAAACACCTTGAACTTGAGAGTGCATGAACATTTCCAGATCCACTTAAATATGGGATCAACCACAAGATGTGAGAAGCAAGACTCATAATAGATCCTTGACTTAAACTCTCCAGATTTAGATGGCCATGTCCATATATCTTTCCTTTCCTCATCAAGGTTGATCAGCGGCAGCAAAGATTGAAGCCGAGTGTATTCTTGGAAAGCTTCTGGCGACAGAGGCAAATGGAAGTTATCGGTTAAATCAGGTAGCTCCATAAATTCCTCAACTGTGATCGTATCATCAATCACAAAGGAATGAAGCCGCGGAAACCGATCTTGCATTAAAACAACACTATTCCCCAGCTGCCAGCGGTCAAGCCAGAAGACCACCATATCACCAGCATGCACTTGCGGAACAGACAACTTGCAAAAATTATCATATACGCGCATGACATCTCGCCACCAAAAAGAACCACAGCTCTGAGTGACTTGTGGTGGAGAGGAGGCATAATAAGTGTCCCAAATTAGGGTGACCCAAGGCACATCCACCTTGTTAAAGAACTTGAAGAGATGCTTGAGCAACAAGGCATCATTTTGAATACCTAAATCGAGAACACCCAGACCGCCCAACTTCTTAGGCCGACGGACTAGATCCCAAGCAGCCAATGATTGGCGTGGGGTATCCGTGTTCCCTCTCCACAGACACTGGCGCATGATTCTCTCAATCTGCTCCAATATGCCTTGAGGAAGAGAGAGTACAGAAGAAATAAATATAGTCTTTCGGTTGCTTCTATATCCTGACTACTTGTAGGGTTGTAGTGCAATTGTTGAATGAATGACATGTGATTTACATCAAAAAAGAAAATACGTGTGGGTCATATCTTTGTCAATTGTCACAAATAATTTTGTACTCTCGTATTAGTGCTAATCATCAATAGGGAAAGATATGTGGTTTGCCATATCAAGATGCTTTGGAGCCGGCTCCTTTGGCTTTGCCTCAAGGCACGTCTGATATGTCGATCTTTCCCTACCTAGACCATTCGACGAGCACCTTACTTGATTGCAATTAGCGAGAGATAAAACAATAAATCGGGTGGCAAATCACTTCTGATGTCTAGCCTTGTCGCGCCAAGAACAATGCTTGAGTGTTGAAGCGCAGTCAAGCTACTGTCGTGCAGCACCGTCGAGCTGCTACTGTCGAAACATGGGCTAGATGCCGTCGACAATCACCAAAGGCACACGAATCCCAATACCGAGCGAACGAATGATCTAGATCGAACAAATCGTACCCCTAGGAGGGGAGAATGAATGTTTTGTTTGATGGGATAGCATCGACCACCAGCGTAAACCACTTTCACGTCAAAAAATATTTGACGCCCTTAAAAGGGTTTGTTAAAACAACACGTTATAAGGAAAAAATGGACAAAAAAGGCCCAACTTTAGCACAACGAAAACACATGCCTTTAAAAACTTTTTTTTGCATCCTTTTATAATGAAACTATCGCATGGCCCCCGGTTCAAAATATTGTCCAGGAAAAAAGAATCGCCGTAGCTATCAAATTTAATTTGCCACGACATCTAAATTTCGAGGTACATGACAAATTTGCGCACTAAATAATTTAAAAGAAGTGCAAGAATTTTGCCATGATCTTGTAATAAAAATGCCATGCTCTATATTTTTTTTGTCACAACATTTCAATCACATGCAATAAAAATAAAAATTATCATGGTAGAAATAACAAAAAATCCATGTAACTTACCAAAACTTGCCTTGGCTGAGATAAAACATTGCAAACATGATCAGGAAAATTAATGCAACACAACTCTCGAAAATTTAATTTGCCATGACATCTAAATTTCCAAGTACGTGGCAAATTTGCGTATGAAATAAAAAATGACATAAATGAATTTCCACATGATATTATAATAGAAATGCCATGCACTATATTTTATTTTTCATAACATATGGTAGAAATAATAAAATAAAATTTTCCATGATACTTGTCGTGATATAAATAAATTTTCCATGGGTCTAGGAAATAACTAAATGGTGATGATTCTAAAAATAAAATTGCCATGCTATGGAAAAAAAGTTACAATGTCTTTCAAAATAAATTTGACATGAGCTAGGAAATAAGATTTGAAATGGTCCAGGAAGAAACTAAATTGTTGTGGCTCTGGAAATTATTTTGCCGTGGAACTAAAAACAACTTGCAATGGTCCATGGCAAAATTAAATTTTCATGGCTATGCAAATAAATTTCCATGTATTTTCAAGTAAAATTTTCATGGTCTAGCGATGCAATTTGCCATGGTCCATGCAAAAAAAAGATCTCTAATTATGGCGAATGTTGAATAATGATGTCATGGCAATTTTAGGACTTCCGTTACCTAATTAATGGTGAATTCGGAATGAACATAGTACAATGGCATGGCAAAGTTTTAAAAACAATTGTTATGTGCATAGTACACTCACATGGCGAATGATCTCTAACTCATGGCGAACGATCTAATATGCTGCCATGGCTATGGAAAAAACAATCCCTAATTCATGGCAACGGTAGCAAAAAATGATGTCATGGAAAAATTAGAATTTTTGTTCTCTAGTTGATGGCCAATATCAGAAAGAATATAGTACATTGACCTAACAACTTTAAAAAAAATGCTTTATGGTATGGCAAGTGAAAAAAAACTATTAGTTACATGGAAAATTATATGAAATTTATAAAAGTGGCCACATGGCAACTTTGGAAATTAGTTGTTATCTAAAATTTGCCATGATTGTATAATTTATTTTTTTTGTACATTTCCATATACACCCGTGGCAAATATATATAAACAGCATGGTATAAACTACACTAATTATGGAAAAAGGTTACCAGGTCAGAGGGGAATAATTTTAAAAAGATACCATATAAATTGTGGCAATGGTAGTATTTGTTTTTACCAATTTGGCAAAACAAACACATTAAAAAATAAGAAAAACACACAAAGTTGCCATGATAAAATGGTAGATTTTCCATGGTAAAGTTTGTACTTATCACATTGAAAATTATTATTTTTGTCTTTTTGAATAATGGCAACTTTACGCAAAAGTATGAGGGTAACATGGAAAATTTAGGTATTTTATTCTCCAAAATAATGGCAACATTTGGGAAAAAAATTAATCATCACATGGAAAATTTGGAAAAAGGTTTGTTCTAGTCTCATGACAAATTTAGAAGAAATGTTTGTGATGGTCACATGACACCGATGAGACAAACCTACTTGCCAAATCTAGTACAAGCGACTAACATCATTTTTTTGCCATGTGTTTTACCCTCCACCTCTTCCCTACCAAAATTTGCCATGACATGAAACATAAGGATTTGCCATGGTATGCCAAATTTTGCCGTGATAGAAATAATAAAATTTAAGAATTTGTTTTCCAAAAAACAATGCAACTTGTACTTTTGTAGGTTTTTTGGACTTCTTCTTCTTGTTTGTTTTCTAGATGGCAAGCGCTAGTTATTGTACATGGCAATTTCACATTAAATTTGTCGTCACTTTTTTTTGTAACGATAAAAAAATATTCCCATTGCCACAAGATACTAGTGAAATGCATATGAATATGCATGACACCTGCATGTATACAACACCAACAACATATAAAAAGCTCTGAATTTGTACATGTATGCAACTACATGTACTAACTGCATAGTTGCCACACATGAGACTCTGAATTTTGCCGCCTAGTACGGAAGTAAGTTTCTAATCCAATAAAGTGGCACAAGGTGAACAACATATTTGGCTAGGTGGTCAATGGATTTGCATGTAATATTTATTATTTCAGGTTTCTGTTGTACTGCCATGATTGAGATGGATAGATGCAGAGTATGTTCGCAAAAAATAAACTCATGCATCGTTGCCACTCATGAGACTTTGAATTTGCAGCCAAGTACAAAAAGTAATCCTCTAGTGCGGCGGAGAAAAGCACATGATGAGCACCTCCTCCCTCCCCTCTCTCTCTCTCTCTCTCTCTCTCTCTCTCTTAGTGAGGACGGGAAAATGGGGGTGGGTGGGGAGGGAAAGCGAGTTTTGCAGGGGAGGAGGGAGGATAGGGTGCTCAACGACTATGCGCTTTCCTGCGGGCACATTTTTGAAGCGAGCAAAGGGGGAACGTGATGTGGTGATTGGAAGATCTGCGCAATCGATGTGATGGCAACCAATGCGTTAGACCAGAACCTCCAGAAATTTGACGTTAGATTTATAGTATTTAGGAAGGCAAATCATCTCCACGATCTCTTTTTTGGAAAAAAACATCTATAATTTTCTATCAAGCTTTTAAAAGAGATGCTTCTCGCGAACCAACTTGTGGTTGGATCGTTAGGAGGATAATGGTATCCCTAGTCCTAGACTTGACATGGTGCTAGCATTTTCTCGGATTTATTCCAGACTTTCCAACGATGTTCGTTCAGTGAGAGGAGACGTTCCCATCGACTACGAGGCGTCTGTGGTGATTTTGTCAATCTCAAGTTGCTATGTCGGCTCAGTCTTTCGCGTCATAAGGATGAGTGTATGCTCATGTATGTGAGTGGCTTCAATTGTATTGTGCTAAAAAATGCTTATCTAAATTATTTATTTTCCACATGCATTCTTTTTTTTGAGCATTTTTTAGGGGTGAGAATTTTTTATGGGTTCTTCTCTTCTTTCTTGTTTTTTTAGGGAACGCTCTTTTTTGTTTTTGAGGTTTGAACGCTCTTCTTTCTTGTTACCTTTTTTTTTAGAACCTTCGTATTGCTACAGACCTTTTGTCTTTCAGGCCCAAGGGGCCTCATCCGCAGACAGTGGCGAACCCACCTCTATCCTCGCTGGGCTCTTTCAGGCCCAAGAGGCGGCACTACCCATCGCGGCCCAGTTACTGCCACGAGACGCCATACCCTAGCAAGCTCTCTATATAACAAGGTCCAGCCCCCAATCCGCCGCCGCAGAACTATCCTCCTCCTCCCATCCGCCACCCAGTTCATGTCGCCGCCGCAGCAATCCTGCCGCCATCTCTCTTTTTGATCATGATTGTTTTTCCGGATCATGCCTTCAGTTTGATGGTTTTGTTCTTCTTTTCCTGCTGTCTCTCTCTGATACTGCTTTTGGTTTGATCTGATTATGATGCTTTCGCATCTCATAGGGAAAGAAGCTTCTCCCTGTGATCCAGATTCGTTCGATTGGTCGCGGGGGGAACGCTGCAGCCTTGGAGCTCTTTCCTGATAGCAAGTGCGCAGGATATAATGCTGGCCGGCCGATCTAGATGGCTCTCCAGTTTGGCTTTTCTGTGCCATTCTCTTCCGTGTTCTGCATCCCATGTTTTATGATCTCTGATCATATAGTATAGGATTATTGCTTTGCGTTTTTTTCCCAGAGGATATCCATTGCCTGCGGATGTGGCTGTTGTCTTCTGCCCCTGTTCGTCATCTTGCACGCTGGTGTCAGAAAACGTACATTGTGGGATTGAGGGAGTAGAGGATTTATAATTAACAACGGACGTGAAACAACTACCTGTGCCCAGTTTGGAACTCTCGTCTCCAACCGCCTGTAGTTTAAAGGCCGGACTTTAAAATTGTGGAAGGTCGAATTGGTGGCCCAATCTCCTGTAAAAGATTTTGTGGCAGGACGAATTGGTGGCCCAATCAAACAGCGTTAAAAAAGAAACCACAGCGTCCAAAATATGAAACCGCAAACCAGCAGAACTTTTAGCAACTTTTTTTAGGGTGAAGAAGCCTTCTTCGGCTAGATCCCTTTGTGTTGCCCTTGCTAATTCTGTGCTCTGTGAAATTGTTTTATCTGGTTTCGTGGATCTGTTCCAGTAAGTTGGCAGCGTGGGTATAAAACATTGACAAAATGCATTTTGGGGAGTTAAAAATATTATAAATCTGTAACATGCTAAGTATGAGTATTTACAGAAGGATCTAACGTTTGTGAAGAAATACAATATTGGGATGAGGTGACTTGCCGTGTGTGTAACCTTTTAACTATAAAATAAATAGTTTGTGCACGAAGTTTACAACTTGCAGTTCGTCTATGTAGTTTCTTATTTTCGAAAATGGCGTTCTGTAAATACTCATCTATGTGTTGGGTGTAAATACACGTATATCTTGAAAAAAGTACATATATAACAATGTTCATGGGTTTCAAAAATACTACTCTCTGTTCACAAATAAAATATTTCAATACGGACTACTTATGGATTGAAAATGGGTGAACAAACACACTTACACGTGTCTATATATCCTATTCAGAAAAAAGCGACATCTTATATCTGTGAACTGAGGGAGTATGTTTAGGACTTCTAAAAGGAATGTTTATACAATGTAAAAAAATGTTTGTGGATTTTTTTATTGATGAAAATGTTTCATACCATCGAAGATATTTTTTGTGACATATAAAAAATGATCTAATACTAAACAAATATTTAGCATGTTTAAAACATTGTTCATGGCATTTATGTAAACCGATGAAGAAAAACATAGAAAACAGAAAAACACAAAAGAAAATGACGGAAGCTTTCAAAAATTGGGCGAAAGTTCCCTAAATACAATCCCCACTATAGCATAAGGTCCCTAAAACCGCATTAAACAGAAGTGTTGTCCGGACGGCCAATTAGGATGGACGCCCAAGGCGAGTTGGTGTACTATCAGGGCCGGGCCGGCAAAATCCGGGGCCCTGTGCGAAACAAAAAATAAGACCCTATCTCGCTAAAAAAATGAATTAATGAGCAAATTTTTTTGCAGAGAAACAAACGAGCAATTATAATGTGTATATATTTCATAAAAAATATAATGTAAATAAATAATTTCCGAATATTTTGGCAACTACACGAATTGTCTAACTCACCTAGTTTTGGGTCATGTTCGGTTAAACTGCTACACTGTGATCTTTAATCGAGGAGGTAAGACCAATCTCTAACGAAGTAACCATCCCTGCCAAAAATTAATTAGGAAATTAGGAATTAGAATTTAGGAGTAGAAATTGGAGGCTCTCTAAGAGCATCTCCAACAGCCGCCAAACGCGTCGCGCCCTAAAAACTACTTTGCCGCGCGTCATCGCCAGGTTTGCCGCGGCGGGCAGTGCTGGCTCCAGCAGCCGCGCTAAAATGCAGCGCGCGCAGCTCCACGGCGCGCAAAAATGCAGTGCGCACGACTCTCGCACAAACAGCATATGCATTGCAAACACAAGCAAAAAGATCAAACACAAACAAAATAAATCAACAATAAATAGTTCAATTTCGTTATTACAACTCAAACAAATAGTTTATCGTCCAATACAACAAATAGTTCAATAACACAATAAACAATTCAACAATACAATATCAAACGCATAAATCATGATGCTCTTTGTCGCCCATTCCAAGCCCACCACTCTTGAGATCCTTCTGAAGATCATCATGTGTTGTGGGACGTCAGATGGCATGATAGGAAGCAACAAAACGGGCCATCCTTTCAGCCCTCCGTCGCACTCGCACGAGATGTCCCAAGAGCTCATACTGAGAGTAGTCTACATCTTGGCCACGCTCATTCTTGATGATCATGTTGTGCATGATCACACAAGCGTGCATGATATACCAAAGCATCTTCTGATCCCAAAATCTAGCCGTTCCTCTCATAATAGGAAATTGGGCTTGCAAAATCCCAAAAGCTCTCTCCACATCTTTTCTAGCTGCCGCCTGAGCATTGTGGAAATCAAGATTTTTCTTGCCTTTCGTTTTTTCAATGGCTCCACAAATGTTTGCAACTTTGGGTAGATGTCATCCGCAAGATAATCGCCATAGTTGTACGTACGACCATTTGCTACAAACTATACCGGTGGCAAATCATCATTTGCAATCTTATTCATCAGTGGTGACCGATTGACAAAGTTGATGTGATTCAAAGATCCAGGCATTCCAAAGAAAGCATGCCAAATCCAAGTCTGTTGATCGGCCACCGCTTCAAGGATTATAGTGGAACCCTTTTTTTGGCCGTGAAATTGTCCATGCCATGCCTTTGGACAATTTTTCCAATTCCAATGCATGCAATCTATTGAGCCAAGCATACCTGGGAAGCCGCTAGCTTTGTTCATCTCCAATAGCCTTGCGGCGTCTTCAGCATCGAGAGATCTCAAATACTCCTGGCCAAACACTTACAATTCTGACTGCGAAGCGCTTGACACACATGATGGCTTGGCTTTCACCCATAACCAAGTGATCATCAACTAGATCAGCTGGGATACCGTATGCCAACATACGCAAAGCGGCTGTCACCTTCTGAAAGGTGCTATGCCCGATCTCTCCGGCGGCATTCCTCCTTTGCTGAAAAAACCGGTCATGGCTCGCTAGTTTCTCTGCAATGTGCCTGAACAACTCGGTGCTCATCCTAAACCGGTGACGAAAGTACGCTCCGGGTATGTGGGATTCTCCACGAAATAGTGACTCATCAATCTGTTATGGGCATCGATCCTATCCCTTCAAATTTTCTGCCGACTCATAACCGAACCACCGTGCTTCGATTTTTTATTGATGTGCATAGCTAGGATCATTGCAAGATCCTCCTCCTCTTCCATATCAAATTCTTCTTCGGAAGAATCATACGACGAACTCATCTACAATGTTCAATACTAGGCTATAAAAACTACAATCAGCATGCACCAAATTCATGAAGTTTGAGCAATACATACCCTGCGGGCGTTTTGTCGAACACCTTGCGGGCGCCGAGCGGCAGCGAGCGGCCGCGCGCTGTTCGTCGGAGGACCGCCACGCGTGAGGGGCGGCGGTGACTAGAGGGAGGTAGAGGAAGCCGCCGTGGCGCGGGGACAGGCTGGGTAAGCACCGGAACGTCGCCGGGTGGCGCGGGCGGCGGCAGTGCCGCAGCTGTATGGGGTAGGTGGAGTAGCAAGCGCGCGCTCGAGAGTCCAGCGCGCGGGAGCGGGCGCAACAAATAAGCGGCGCGCGATGGTGTTTCGGCCCGCGCGCTGAACTAGATATGCCGCGCGCGCGGTTTTTGCGCCCGGAGCGGTAACGCGCGCGCAGAAAACACTGATTTTATCGCGCGGCATTTATATAGCGCGGCTGTTGGAGATGCTCTAAGAACCTGGAGGCTGGTGTCGGTCAATAGGTCACGGACTGATCCAACGAGACGATGAGTCTGAAAATTAGGAGAGGAAGCTAGGAAGGCAATGACAGTGGCCTGAATTCGATCGCTATGATGAGGCAAAGGTGACGACCGACGAGATGATATCGTCTCTTTTTTCGTCTCCTGACTCATGCAGCGGCGCCGACGGAACTGCTGTTGGCCTTTCCTGATCGAGGCGATCTCGATTGACTGGTATAGCGATCCCTGGTTTTTTAGACCCATGGGCTATGATCCTTTTTCCGTTGTTAGAGAGCAGTTTCCTTTTTTCTTTGGGAAAGATCAATCTTTTCTATTTTGGAGGAATTGGGAAAGATCATCAATCGAGTCAAGCGACGAGCCGACGAGCTCCAGTGCTCGATGGCCTCAACTCAGGCCCATTTCCAATGCCTAGCGGCCTACAGTGCGGCAGCTGCTACGATTTTTAAAAATACTAGGCCTATATACACATTGGGCCCCCCAAAATTATGGGCCCTATGCGGGCCGCACATTTGGTACTACTATGGGCCCGGCCCTGTGTACTATCTAGGTAAAGATATAACATTAGTGTACATAACTAGATCGACTGATGATTGGTGGTATGTACATGCTTGGCCTGCGTAAAGTAGCGGGAGCTATTTCTCGCATATATGTGAGGCGTAGCTAGCTCTGGCCGCGCGGTCGATTTAGTGGGTCGTCACATTAAGGCTTTTTCTCGGAAGGTTCTTTAGATTGGTTTGGACTAGTTTTAGAACCTTCCATGTGTTTTTCCTTCTTCATTTCATTGTATTTATTTATCTGCTTTATTTGGGTCTTTTTATATTTTTACATTTTCCCCATTTTTCTTTGTCTTTTTATTTCAT
Source organism: Triticum aestivum (assembly GCF_018294505.1). Taxonomy (NCBI): domain Eukaryota; kingdom Viridiplantae; phylum Streptophyta; class Magnoliopsida; order Poales; family Poaceae; genus Triticum; species Triticum aestivum. Next base: position 401,090,720 of record NC_057796.1, on the reverse strand, counting down.
ATAATTGTTTAAATTTTTTAAGACAAGTTGTACATTTAACATATAATCATGAAACATTTCGTATACATGTTTGAAATTTTTTCATATCCATGATGAACATTTTGTTAAATACATATTTGAACATTTATTGAATACATTTAAATAATTTTTAAAATTATGCGACCACATTTTTCGTCAAAATTGTGTGAACACAATTTTGTCATTGTGTAAACATCTTTTAAAAATGTCATGGATATATTTTCGAAACTTATGAGTATTTTTCAAAATGTCTTATGAAGTTTTTGAATGGCACGATTCTTTTAAAATTATGCGAACATTTTTTACATGGTATAAATGTATTTTAAAAATACCACAATGTTTTTAGAACTTGTGAACACCTTATAAATGTGACGACATTTTTCCAGGATACAAACATTTTTCTAAATTACGCTACTCCTGCCGATCCGAATTAATTCATGCAGCCTCTATAGGATTTACGTAAGACATTGTATAGAGGTTTCGTCAATTAATTTAGATCTAAGGGATAACATATTTTTGACACTAGTTTAACATTTGTATATTCCTGGTGAGTGTTTTTAAAAATTTGAGTGAAGTATGTTTTAAAATATATGTAATTAAGTATTACAAAATATTAAAATTTGGAAAGAAAACAAAAAGAAAAATTATTAACATAAGTTACAAAAATAAACACTACTGGGGCGCTCCAATAATAATGACCAGAGGCGCCCCCCCCGAGGGGGAGACCTACCTCGGTCTAGGCACCCCTATGTCTCGTTTAAAGTGAGACGTAGCAGCTTTGCGTCACGACAACGGCAGAAGTGCCAGTCTAGGCGTGCGGGAGGCCACGGCCTCGTTTCTTTTTTTCCACCGTTTTGGCTTTTTTAACTTTTGTTTATACTTCCAAACATTCTAAATAAATATATTACAAAAAATAGTTAACATAAAACATTTAAAAAAAAGTGTTAACCATTTGAAAAAAAAATTAAATGTGTATAAAGAAATGTGTTAAAAAATATACAATATGTATGAAAAAAAGTTCATTTTGCATTATTGTGCCTATATTGGAAAAACCTATCAATACTTTTTTTGATATAATAAATAGTGTGTCACAGTGCCACCAGAAAAGAAATTTTTGACTAAAAATCATAACATAAACAGATGGGCAAGCAAACCAATCAGAAGTCCATAACAAATCAATGAAAAGTAATTTAAGACAGAGATAATATTTGAAATTTTTTAATCAAGCATTTAAAATGTTAAAAATATGTATAAAAAATGTTGACCATGTGTTAGAAAAATATTATACTTTTG
>NC_057796.1:400425423-400462887 GCF_018294505.1 Triticum aestivum | reverse complement strand
CCGCTGGAGGTAGCCTCCGCCGCTGCCGTTCGTCTCTATTTTTATTTTTATTTCAGTTAACCGTTAGGTTTTTTTAGAAACCCTAGATTCGTTTTTTTAGATTAGATTGGTTCGGTTTTTTTTTCCGGTTTAGTTATTTAGCGAATGCCCGTTCGTACGTTCGTTTTAACGAACGGTTTTCACCGTTTAGCCGCAGACAGCGAACGTTCGTTCGTTAGCCTGTTCGTTAGTTTTTTTTCTCGGATTTTCCGTGATTATTTTTGATCGCGATTTCTGATCCAATTTTCGTTTTAGTTTAACTTTTCGCTCGTTTATCGGAATCAGGCGATTCAAGCGCCTAGAGTTTCGTCTCGAAGCCCTCTTTCTGCTTAACCAACTTAAACAAGTTTTTGCTACTGTAAAATTTGACTTTAGTCCAGATTAGTAAATGAAGCTTGTTTCTTTCGCCTTTTGAGTTTTGTTGCTTCGTTTGATTTGATTCTTTTTGCAAACCGGAGTTCTTAAGTTGAACTTTCTGGTTAGATCTCTTATTTAAGTTTTACCCGTGCCCGTGCTTGATTGCTTATTGTATGCTTGTTTGTTTGCGATAGAGTACCCGGAGTGCGAAGCGTGCTACTACGAGTCTCTAGGTTTCACGGATCATCAACAAGGCAATTAACACTTTGATCATACCTCTTTACTACCCAGTTTTATTGCATTAGATCAATCCTCAAACAATTGCATGGTTAGGATCTAATTTAAATTGTGGGTTTGGGAAGTAGATCAGGTAGTACCTATTCACCTGTTTATTATCAAACCTTGGGAGTTACTTCTACGTTGCTTATACTGCTATGCTATGCTCGTAGACGTGGATTGGGTTTGAGTGTATTCATGTCAGATGTGAGTATTGTTAATTAATGGTTAACTTAAGGTGGCAACTTTAATACACATCTGGGTGGATTGAGGCACCTGGGGAATTCCAGTGATTGCCTGTATTTTTGGAAATCTTGGGGTACCGTGTGATTCTCCTATGGACTGCCACCCAGGCTCAAAGGGATCATAAGATTATTCATGCTAGAAACTTCCGTGTGCAGCCACATGCCAATATGGGCTCTGACATAGTTGAGTAAGTTGTGGGAAACTTTTCCATGATGGGCTAGCAGATGTAGGGGATTGTAGGTGTACATGCCTATCTATCGGTTAAAGGGACCTCTACGGAAAGACTGTGTGTCGGTCATCCGTTTCTCAAACATCATGTAGTGCGAGAAATCAAACGGAGGAGATCGAGTATTGTGGGGAAAAGTGCACAAACCTCTGCAGAGTGTACAAACTAATCATGGTTATCCGTGTCCCCGGTTATGGACATCTTTAGTATCTGGTTCTTGGATTATCATGTGGATCTCATCACTCTTAATTATAAAATTTGATTGGGTTATTAATTACCTTTTAATTGGGATTGAGATGGGGTTTACCATTCTCAATGTTTAACAACCACCATGATAGTTAAATAAAATATATTCCTTTGTTGTAGGGAAAAAATTAGCTTTTCGCAAAACATATTAACCATACAGCCTCCACCAGCCATATATGCATGTAGTGATAGCTTTATTCTGTTCATTACTCTCTTGTGTTACTTTGCCAGCATATTCCATGTGCTGACCCGTTTTCGGGCTGCAACGTATCATGTTGCAGACTTTTCACACGACGAGTAAGGAGCCTTAGGTCGTGGTATTTCACTCAGTGATGCCGTTGGAGTTGATGGACTCACTTTATCTTCCAAGTCTTCCGCTGTTATCGTATTAGATGGCCTTAAGCCATATTTATTGTAATAAGTTCTCTTTTGAGACATTCGATGTAATAAGTGTGCGATTGCTACTCTGTTATGAATCCTTCAAGTACTGTGCGTGTCAGCATTACCGATCCAGGGATGACACTGATGCACAGATATCAGACTGTTTGAGGTCTGGTCGCTACAAGATGGTATCAGAGCACACGCTGACTGTAGGACACGACCACTAAGCTAAAGCCCTAGATCTCTACTCTCTTCTCATTTCTAACTCCTCTCATTTTCTACCCTTTAGGATGACGGATGCAAGGATCAAGTTCATGCAACCGGATGAAGACACCCCTTTTGGACGCCACTTGAAGGAAGTCACTAGGTACCTGAACATCGGAATACCAAGCTTCACCGGGACCTACAATGCCACTTTACCAGAAGAGGAGCGCTGGATGATTCAAGTTCAAGTTCCAGGAAGGACATTCACGCCAGTCACTGAGCCCATAGAGTTTTCCTTTGATGCACCAACCTGGAATCTAGGAAAGAGTATGGCAGCTCACATTACCATGGGACGCATTGGAGAAGTTTACCACAATGATCTTAAGGACACTATCTACCAAATTTGTGGGTGCCGAGACGAGCAATGGGAGATGATCCACACCAGGAAGGATAGATCGATTGCAGCTTTCATCCAGGAGTTGAACCAGCACATTCGACGCCAGGAGAACCAGATGTGCGCAGGCATGACAGATTTGAAGAAGGCAATGACAAGGATCACGGAGCTGGAGGAAGAACTCAAGGCTACACGCGAAGATTATGAGGAGGAAATCGTCGTACTAGTGGAGAAGAATGACGACCTGACAAGGAAGCTAGGAGTTTTCATGGGAGACCCCGCGCCAGGAAGAGAAGACGACAATTCCACTTGTCCGGAGAACTACATCATCATCGACGACACCGACTCGGACCCCGACGATGGCGATGATGACTATGTTGATGAAGCTGGAGCGGACATCATGGAGTCTTCGACCGATCATTTTTTCTAGTCGACCACCATATCAGTAGTAGTATTCCACCATGTATATAGTATAGTCCGAGCACTTTTGTAACGATAGTTCTAGACCAATTGTATGCCCTTGTTTGATTGATTGAGTGATATGATTGTGTTTGTCTCATGTGCATATGGGTAGTGTTTTCCCCCTAGACCTTATTCTACTCTGTTTTCTCATCTTTTCTAAACCCAGCAGATGCCTCCGAGACGCGACAATGGATTTGCTTTCCCACCGGAGCTCACTCAGTTGATCCAGCAGCAGAATGCATTGATGCAGATACTAGTCCAGAATCAGAATCAGGGGAACAACAACAACAACAACAACAACAACCCACCACCACCACCTGTTGATCACTTAGCCCGTTTTCTTAGGCTGAATCCGCCGGTGTTCTCCAGTAGCACCGAGACGATTGTTGCAGATGACTGGCTCCGCAAGATTGAAAGGGAGTTGAATACTGTAGGATGCACAGATGCAGAGAGAGTGCGTTTTGCCGCACATCAGCTTGATGGACCCGCAGCATCATGGTGGGAGAATTTCATAGTCACTTACCCCATTGACACTGTGACATGGGACCAGTTCCAGCAAGCTTTTCGCGCTGCCCATGTATCAGCAGGAGCTATGGCCATGAAGAAGCGTGAGTTTCGCAACTTACACCAAGGAGGGCGCACTGTTGGCCAGTATGTGGATGACTTTAGTAAGTTAGCACGTTATGCCCTGGATGACGTCGCTACAGATGCAGCTAAGAAGGAGAAGTTTCTGGAAGGACTGAATGATGAGCTGAGCATGCAGTTGATGGTGGAAAATTTCAATAACTACCAGGAGTTGGTGGATAGAGCTCTCATGCTTGAAGGGAAGTAGCAGCAGATTGACAGACGCAAGAGCAAGTATGGACAAGGGAAGTATAATTCTGGAGCTCTGCAGAGACCCCGTTTCACCCCGAACTCGGGAGGACTTGTTCATAACCATGGAGGCCACACTCATAATGGCGGAAGTTCGCACAATCATAGTGGCCCCAAAAATGGGAATGGTAATGGAGGAAGTAACGGACAGAACCGTAACAACCCGGCAACACCCGCCAAGAAAGATCTAAGCCACGTTACTTGCTACAAGTGTCAGAAGACCGGACATTACGCCAATGAATGTCCTGAAGCTAAGAATGGAAACGACAATGGAAGCTCTGGGAAGAAGCCCAACCCTTTCACCAGGGGACAAGTGAACAACGTTAACGTGGTGGAGGTTGAAGCCCAGCCAGATGCAGTAGTAGGTAAGTTTTTGGTTAAGTCATTTACTGCAGTTGTTCTTTTTGATACTGGTGCATCGCATTCATACATATCAAGGGGAATTATGGATAAGTATAAACTGCCCACCAAAGTACTTAGTACACCTTTGTTAGTAAGCTCGCCAGGAGCAGAGTATATGGCAAGCCAAGGATGTTTTCAGATGCCATTGACCATAGGTAGGCATGTCTTCCCCTCAGATCTGATAGTTTTGGAATCGCAAGGTTTGGATGTGATTTTGGGTATGGATTGGCTATCGATGTATGGAGGAAACATCGATTGCGCCAGTAAGACGGTTTTGCTCACCACCCCAGAAGGAAGAAGGATCAAGTATGTATCCCGACATGTGCCAAATAGGACTCAAGTAAATTCCTTATCAAGAGTTGTACAGGAGGAAGTACCAGTGGTGAAGGATTTTCCGGATGTATTTCCAGAAGAGTTGGCAGGCATGCCACCGGATAGAGACATTGAGTTTTTGATTGAGCTTTTGCCAGGCACAGGGCCAATATCTAAGAGATCGTACAGAATGCCCGCAAAGGATTTGGAGGAAATTAAGAAGCAGATCAAGGAGTTACTGGATAAAGGTTATATTTGCCCAAGTTCGTCACCTTGGGGATCCCCAGTACTTATAGTGGAGAAGAAGGATGGATAGTTAAGGATGGTTGTTGATTATCGAGGATTGAATGAAGTGACGATCAAGAACAAGTACCCACTACCAATGATCAATGATTTGTTTGACCAGCTTCAAGGAGCTAAGGTGTTTTCCAAGATCGATCTGCGATCAGGGTACCACGAGCTGAAGATTCAAGAGCAGGATATACCTAAGACAGCTTTTACCATGAGGTACGGGCTATATGAGTATACCGTTATGTCATTCGGTCTGACTAACGCACATGCATATTTTATGAACATGATGAATAAGGTGTTTATGGAGTTTTTGGATAAGTTCGTCGTGGTGTTCATTGATGACATTCTGGTCTACTCGAAGAATGAATAAGACCATAAAGAGCACTTGCGTTTGGTACTTGGGAAGCTCAGAGAACATCAGTTATACGCCAAGTTCAGAAAGTGTGAGTTTTGGTTGAAGGAAGTTGGATTTCTTGTACATGTTATATCCGGAGAAGGAATAGCGGTAGACCCCAGAAAAGTTGTCACTGTGACAAATTGGGAGGCACCCACGTCAGTTGGAGAGATCCGGAGTTTTCTTGGACTCGCGGGATACTACCGGAGGTTCATTGAGAATTTCTCAAAGATTGCAAAGCCTATGACGGAGTTGTTAAAGAAGGACACTAAGTTCAAATGGACTGAGGAATGTGAGGCCAGCTTTCAGCAGTTGAAGAGACGCTTGGTTACATCACCAGTGTTGATTCTGCCAGATCAACGCAAGGATTATGAAGTGTATTGCGACGCTTCTCGTCGAGGACTTGGAGCCGTACTTATGCAGGAGGGAAGAGTTGTTTCATATGCCTCCCAACAGCTTAAACCCCATGAGTTAAATTATGCTACGCATGATTTGGAGTTAGCAGCTGTAGTGCATGCGTTGAAGACATGGAGACATTTTCTCATCGGAAACCATTGTGAAGTATACACGGATCACAAGAGTTTGAAGTATATCTTCACGCAGAAGGAGTTGAATCTCAGGCAGAGGAGATGGTTAGAACTCATTAAGGATTATGATATGAGGTTGCATTATCATCCTGGAAAGGCTAACGTAGCAGCCGATGCGTTGAGCCGCAAAATTCATGTCAATACACTCATGACCGGAGAATTACCCAAGGAGTTAGCAGAAGACCTTCGCGAGCTATGTTTGGAGATAGTTCCGAGAGGCTATGTAGCAGCATTGGAGATTCAGTCTACTTTGATGGATAAGATCAGAGAAGCTCAGAAGACGGACAAGGAGATTGCCGAGATAAAAGAAAGAATGAGCAAAGGAAAAGCTAAAGGATTTCGTGAGGATGAGCACGATACCTTATGGTTTGAGGACCGCGTATATGTGCCAAATGATCAGGAGATTAGGAAGTTGATTCTGCAAGAGGCCCATGATTCGCCATATTCGATTCACCCAGGAAATACCAAGATGTATCTGGATTTGAAGGATAGTTTCTGGTGGACCGTAATGAAGAAGGATATTGCAGAGTATGTAGCAGTTTGTGATGTATGTCAGAGAGTGAAGGCAGAGCATCAAAAGCCAGCAGGATTGCTACAACCATTGCCGATACCCGAATGGAAGTGGGATAAACTAGGCATGGACTTTATCACGGGATTACCCAGGACTCGTTCAGGCTATGACCCGATATGGGTTGTAGTCGATCGTTTGACGAAAGTAGCTCATTTCATCCCAGTGAAGACCACTTACAGCAGTGCTAAGTTGGCAAAGATATACATGACCAGGATCGTATGTCTACATGGAGTTCCGAGGACCATTGTATCAGATAGAGGAACCCAGTTTACTGCAAAGTTTTGGAATCAGTTGCATGAAACTTTGGGAACCAGGCTAGAGTTCAGTACAAAGTTACCCGCAAACAGATTGACAGACTGAGAGAGTCAATCAGATTCTGGAGGACATGTTGAGAGCTTGTGCACTAGATTATGGATCTAGTTGGGACGATAATTTGCCGTATGCAGAGTTCTCTTATAACAACAGTTATCAAGCCAGTTTGAAGATGGCCCCTTTCGAAGCACTGTACGGAAGGAGGTGCAGAACACCGTTGTTGTGGGATGAAGTTGGAGACCCTCAGGTTTTTGGACCAGATTTGATTAAAGAGTCTGAAGAGAAGGTTAAGATGATTCGCGATAGACTCAAGGTAGCCCAGTCCAGGCAGAAGAGTTATGCGGATTCAAAACGCAAGGAGACAGTTTACGAAGTTGGAGACAGAGTGTATCTTCGTGTATCCCCACTTCGAGGAGTGAAGCGCTTTGGAGTTAAGGGAAAATTAGCACCACGTTTTGTGGGACCATACAAAGTTTTGGAATGTATGGGAGAAGTTGCTTGTAAGTTGGAATTACCCGAAGGATTGTCTGGAGTTCACGATGTGTTCCACGTTTCTCAGTTGAAGAAGTGCCACGCAGAGATGGCTGATATTCCTCTGAGAGATACAGTGCCGCTGGAAGCGATACAGTTGGATAGCGATTTGACCTACGAGGAGAAGCCAGTTAAGATTCCTGATTTTGCTAGCCGTGTCACACGCAGCAAAGTAATGAAGTTCTGCAAAGTTCAGTGGAGTCACCGTACTGAAGATGAAGCCACCTGGGAACGAGAGGAAGACCTACGGAAGGATCACTCTCACCTATTTTCTAGCCAACGCGAATCTCGAGGGCGAGATTCATCTTAAGGGGGGTAGGTTTGTAACATCCCAAATTTTCAATTTGGAATGTTATACATTAGATCATCATTGCATATCATATTTTATTGCATTTTGGTTGATCCTAGAAATTCTACGCAACTCAAGGACCCACGGAGAGAGTTGGGGGTTTCATTATTTTCATATTTGAGTTTTCTCAAATTTTGAAAAGAGGATCGTTTGATTTTAATTATTTTCTGTTCAAATATTTCTTTTATAAAAATAAAAGAGAGAGGATAAAATGACTTCCTCAAAATAAAGAAATATTGGAGATTTAATATTAAAATCAAATAAGATTTTTATTCGGAGTTTTATCGCTATTTTATTTGAATTAGGAAAAATATACGTTTCTCAAAATTGCATTTTAGGCCCAAATAAATGTTCACCTTGTCCGGCCTATTTTTAGAGGACGGGGAAAATTTATTTCGGGATTTTTTGGAGTCCTTTAGTATTTCTTTTCTTTCTTTTTCTGCATGTTGGAATTATTTAAAAAAAAGAGAAACCGACTCCAGGACATACCCAAGGCCCAACCACCGCCGCCAGCCCGCCCGCACCCGCGCCCAAACCCTAACCCTAGCCGCCGCCCGCGCCATCGCCGCCGTTGCGCGCCGCCGCCGCTCGCCACCGCTGCCCGCGCCGCCGCCACCGCCCGCCGCCGCCGCACCGCGCCGAAGCCCGCCGCCGCCGGAGCCGCCCTGCCTCGCCGGACCGCCGCCGGAGGTAGCCGCCGCCGCTGCCGTTCGTCTCCTTTTTTTTGGTTAACCGTTCAGTTTTTTGAGAAAACCTAGATTCGTTTTTTTAGATTAGATCGGTTCGGTTTTTTTTCTGGCTTAGTTATTTAGCGAACGCCCGTTCGTACGTTCATTTTAATGAACGGTTTTCACCGTTTAGTCGCAGACAGCGAACGTTCGTTCGTTAGCCTGTTCGTCAGTTTTTCTTTTTTTCGGATTTTCCGCGATTATTTTCGATCGTTATTTCTGATCCGATTTCGTTTTAGTTTAACTTTTCGCTCGTTTATCAGAATCAGGCAATTCAAGCGCCTACAGTTTCGTCTCGAAACCCTCTTTCTGTTTAACCAACTTAAACAAATTTTTGCTACTGTAAAATTTGACTTTAGTCCAGATTAGTAAACGAAACTTGTTTCTTTTGCCGTTTGAGTTTTGTTGCTTCGTTTGATTTGATTCTTTTTGCAAACCGGAGTTCTTAAGTTGAACTTTCTGGTTAGATCTCTTATTTGAGTTTTACCCGTGCGCTTTCTTGATTGCTTATTGTATGTTTGTTTGTTTGCGATAGAGTACCCGGAGTGCAAAGCGTGCTACTACGAGTCTCTAGGTTTCACGGATCATCAACAAGGCAAGTAACACTTTGATCATACCTCTTTACTACCTAGTTTTATTGCATTAGATCAATCCTCAAACAATTGCATGGTTAGGATCTAATTTAAATTGTGGGTTTGGGAAGTAGATGAGGTAGTACCTATTCACCTGTTTATTATCAAACCTTGGGAGTTACTTCTACGTTGCTTATACTGCTATGCTATGCTCGTAGACGTGGATTGGGTTTGAGTGTATTCATGTCAGATGTGAGTATTGTTAATTAATGGTTAACTTAAGGTGGCAACTTTAATACACATCTGGGTGGATCGAGGCACCTGGGGAATTCCAGTGATTGCCTGTATTTTTGGAAATCCCAGGGTACCGTGTGATTCTCCTATGGACTGCCACCCAGGCTCAAAGGGATCATAAGATTATTCATGCTAGAAACTGCCGTGTGCAGCCACATGCCAATATGGGCTCTGGCATAGTTGAGTAAGTTGTGGGAAACTTTTCCATGATGGGCTAGCAGATGTAGGGGATTGTAGGTGTACATGCCTATCTATCGGTTAAAGGGACCTGTTCGGAAAGACTGTGTCTCGGTCACCCGTTTCTCAAACATCATGTAGTGCGAGAAATCAAACGGAGGAGATCGAGTCTTGTGGGGAAAAGTGCACAAACCTCTGCAGAGTGTATAAACTAATCATGGTTACCCGTGTCCCCGGTTATGGACATCTTGAATATTTGGTTCTTGGATTATGATGTTGATCTCATCACTCTTAATTATAAAATTTGATTGGGTTATTAATTACCTTTTAATTGGGATTAAGATGGGGTTTACCATTCTCAATGTTTAACAACCACCATGATAGTTAAATAAAATATATTCCTTTGTTGTAGGGAAAAATTGGCTTTTCGCAAAACATATTAACCATACAGCCTCCACCAGCCATATATGCATGTAGTGATAGCTTTATTATGTTCATTAATCTCTTGTGTTACTTTGCCAGCATATTCCATGTGCTGGCCCGTTTTCGGGCTGCAACGTATCATGTTGCAGACTTTTCAGACGACGAGTAAGGAGCCTTAGGTCGTGGTCTTTCACTCAGTGATGCCGTTGGAGTTGATGGACTCACTTTATCTTCCAAGTCTTCCGCTGTTATCGTATTAGATGGCCTTGAGCCATATTTATTGTAATAAGTTCTCTTTTGAGACATTCGATGTAATAAGTGTGTGATTGCTACTCTGTTATAAATCCTTCAAGTACTGTGCGTGTCAGCATTACCGATCCAGGGATGACACTGATGCACAGAGATCAGACTGTTTGAGGTCTGGTCGCTACATCCAAGAACATCGAGGAGAACTTTGTATTGAGAATCAAAGAGAGAGAAGAAGCCATCTAGCTAATAACTATTCACCCGAAGGTCTGTGGTAAACTACTCACGCTTCATCAGAGAGGCTATGTTGTTGATGTAGGAGCCCTCCATGATCGATTCCCCCTCCGGCAGATCGCCGGAAAAGGCCCCGAGATGGGATCTCACGGGTACAGAAGGTTGCAGCGGTGGAAAAGTGGTTTCGTGGTTCCCCCCAATTTTTTAGGGTATAAGATTATATATAGGCGAAATAAGTACGTTGGTGGAGCTCCATGGGGCCCACGAGGGTGGGGGCGCGCCCTCCTGCCTCGTGGCCGCCGTCCAAGAAAGATCCTCGCGAAGGTTTCATTCCGTTTGGATTCCGTTTGGTATTCCTTTTCTGCAAAAAATGAAATAGGCAAAAAAATAGAAACTAGCACTGGGCCTTCGGTTAATCGGTTAGTCCCAAAAATAATATAAAAGATCATATTAAAGCCCATTAAACATCCAAAACAGATAATATAATAGCATGGAACAATAAAAAATTATAGATACGTTGGAGACGTATCACATAGCAACTGAAGGAAATATGCCCTAGAGGCAATAATAAAGTTATTATTTATTTCCTTATATCATGATAAATATTTATTATTCATGCTAGAATTGTACTAACCAGAAACTTAGTACATGTGTGAATACATAGACAAATAGAGTGTCCCTAGTCTGCCTCTACTTGACTAGCTCGTTAATCAAAGATGGTTAAGTTTCCTAGCCATAGACATGAGTTGTCATTTGATGAATGGGACCACATCATTAGAGAATGATTTGATAGACAAGACCCATCCATTTTCTTAGCATTATGATCGCTAAGTTTTATTGCTATTGCTTTCTTCATGACTTATACATGTTCCTCTGACTATGAGATTATGCAACTCCCGAATACCGGAGGAACACCTTGTGTGCTATCAAACGTCACAACGTAACTGGGTGATTATAAAGATGCTCTACAGGTGTCTCCGAAGGTGTTTGTTGGGTTGGCATAGATCGAGATTAGGATTTGTCACTCCGTGTATTGGAGAGGTATCTCTGGGCCCTCTCGGTAATGCACATCACTATAAGCCTTGCAAGCAATGTGACTAATGAGTTAGTTGCGGGATGATGCATTACAGAACGAGTAAAGAGAGTTGCAGGTAACATGATTGAACTAGGTATGATGATACCGACGATCGAATCTCGGGAAAGTAACATACCGATGACAAAGGGAACAACGTATGTTGTTTTGCGGTTTGACCGATAAAGATCTTCGTAGAATGTCTAGGAGCCAATATGAGCATTCAGGTTCCGCTATTGGTTATTGACCGGAGATGTGTCTCAGTCATGTCTACATAGTTCTCGAACCCGTAGGGTCCGCACGCTTAACATTCGATGACGATTTGTATCATGAGTTATGTGATTTGAGGACCGAAGTTTTTTCGGAGTCCCGGATGAGATCATGGACATGACGAGGAGTCTCGAAATGGTCGAGAGGTAAAGATTCATATATAGGACGATGTATTTGGACACCGGAAGTGTTTTGGGGGTACCGGGTACATATCGGGTCACCGAAAAGGGGTTCCGGGCACACCCGACAAAGATATGGGGCTTATTGGGCCTAGGGCAGGACAGACCAGCCCCTAGTGGGCTGGTGCGCCCCATATATGGCCGAATAGGGTGGGGGAAATGAAAGGGAGAGGAGAGAAAGGAAGGGGGGCAATTCGGCCTCCCCTTTCCTTCTCTCCCCCCTCCTCTTTCCTTCTCCCTCCGGAAAACATGGAAAGGGGAGAGGCCGCGTAGGATTAGGCCCCAAGTAGGATTCTTTCTACTTGGGGCGCGCCTCCTGCTGCTCCCTCCCCCTCCCACCAATATATATGTGGAGGGGGGAGGGGGGCGGCAGCGCTAGAACACACAACAGACAATCTCTTAGCCGTGTGCGGTGCCCCCCTCCATAGTTTTACACCTCAGTCATATCGTCGTAGTGCTTAGGCAAAGCCCTGCGCCGGTAACTTCTCATCACCATCGCCAAGCCGTCGTGCTGATGGAACTCTCCCTCGGCCTCAACTGGATCAAGAGTACGAGGGGCGTCATCGAGCTGAACGTGTGCTGAACACGGAGGTGCCGTACGTTCAGGGCTAGGATCGGTCGGATCATGAAGACGTACGACTACATCAATCATGTTTATATAACAAGTCCGCTTTCGGTCTACGAGGGTACATAGATGACACTCTCCCCTCTCGTTGCTATGCATCACCTAGATAGATCTTGCATGATCGTAGGATTTTTTTTGAAATTACTGCGTTCCCCAACAGTGGCATCAGAGCCAGGTCTATGCGTAGATGTTATATGCACGAGTAGAACACAAAGAGTTGTGGGCAATAATAGTCATACTGCTTACCAGCATGTCATACTTTGATTCGGCGGTATTGTTGCATGAAGCGGCCCAGACCGACATTACATGACCGCGTTCATGAGACTGGTTCTACCGCCATGCTTCGCACACAGGTGGCTAGTGGGTGTCTATTTCTCTAGCTTTAGTTGAATCGAGTTTGACTGCGCCCGGTCCTTGTTGATGGTTAAAACAACACACTTGACAAAAAATCCTTGTGGTTTTGATGCGTAGGTAAGAACGGTTCTTGCTAGAAGCCCGTAGCAGCCACGTAAAACTTGCAACAACAAAGTAGAGGACGTCTAACTTGTTTTTGCAGGGCATGTTGTGATGTGATATGGTCAAGACGTGATAAGATATAAATTGTTGTATGAGATGATCATGTTTTGTAACGGTTATCGGCAACTGGCAGGAGCCTTATGGTTGTTGCTTTATTGTATGAAATGCAATCGCCATGTAATTGCTTTACTTTGTCACTAAGCGATAGCGATAGTCGTAGAAGCAATAGTTGGCGAGACGACAACTATGCTTCGATGGTGATCAATGTGTCAAGCCGGTGACGATGGTGATCATGACGGTGCTTTGGAGATGGAGATCAAAGGCACAAGATGATGATGGCCATATCATATCACTTATATTGATTGCATGTGATGTTTAGTACGGCGGTAGCATTATAAGATGATCTCTCACTAAATTTCAAGTTATAAGTGCTCTCCCTGAGTATGCACCGTTGCGACAGTTCGTCGTGCCGAGACACCATGTGATGATAGGGTGTGATAAGCTCTACGTTCACATAAAACGGGTGCAAGCCAGTTTTGCACACGTAGAATACTCGGGTTAAACTTGACGAGCCTAGCATATGCAGATATGGCCTCGGAACACTGAGACCAAAAGGTCGAGCCTGAATCATATAGTAGATATGATCAACATAGTGATGTTCACTATTGAAAACTACTCCATCTCATGGGATGATCGGACATGGTTTAGTTGATTTGGATCACGTGATAACTTAGATGATTAGAGGGATGTCTATCTAAGTGGGATTTCTTAAGTAATATGATTAATTGAACCTTAATTTATCATGAACTTAGTGTTGATAGTATTTTCATATCTATGTTGTAGATCAATAGCTCGCGATGTAGCTCCCCGTTTATTTTTGATATGTTCCTAGAGAAAAATAAGTTGAAAGTTGATAGTAGCAACGATGCGGACTTGGTCTGTGATCATAGGATTATCCTCATTGCTGCACAGAAGAATTATGTCCTTGATGCACCGCTAGGTGACAGACCTATTGCAGGAGCAGGTACAGACGTTATGAACGTTTGACAAAGCTCGGTATGATGACTACTTGATAGTTTAGTGCACCATGCTTTAAGGCTTAGAACCGGGACTTCAAAAACGTTTTGAACATCATGGAGCATATAAGATGTTCCAAGAGTTGAAATTAGTATTTCAGACTCATGCCCGTGTCGAGAGGTATGAGACCTCTGATAGTACTTTGCCTACAAGATGGAGGAGAATAGCTCAACCAGTGAGCATGTGCTCAGATTGTCTGGGTACTACAATCGCTTGAATCAAGTGGGAGTTAATCTTCCAGATAATATAGTGATTGATAGTATTCTCTAGTCACTATCACCAAGCTACTAGAACTTCGTGATGAACTATAATATGCACGGGATGACAAAAACGATTCTCGAGCTCTTCGCGATGCTGAAATCGGCGAAGGTAGAAATCAAGAAAAAGCATCAAGTGTTGATGGTTGACAAGACCACTAGTTTCAAGTAAAAGGGCAAAGGAAAAGAAAGGGAACTTCAAGAATAATGGCAAGCAAGTTGCCACTCCCATGAAGAAACTCAAAGCTAGACCCAAGCCTAAAACTAAGTACTTCTACTGCAAAGGAAATGGTCGCTGGAAGTGGAACTACCCTAGATACTTGGTGGATAAGAAGGATGGCAAAGTGAACAAAGTTATATTTGATATACATGTTATTTATGTGTACTTTACTAGTGTTTATAGCAACCCCTCGGTATTTGATATTGGTTCAGTTGCTATGAGTAGTAACTCGAAACGGGAGTTGCAGAATGAACAGAGACTAGTTAAAGGTGAAGTGACGATGTGTGTTGGAAGTAGTTCCAAGATTGATTTAATCATCATCACACACTCCCTATACTTTCGAGATTAGTGTTGAACCTAAATAAATGTTATTTGGTGTTTGCGTTGAGCATGAATATGATTTGATCATGATTATTGCAATACGTTTATTTATTTAAATTCAGAGAATAAGTGTTGTTCTGTTTACATGAATAAAACCTTCGATGGTCATACACCCAATGAAAATAGTTTGTTGGATCTCGATCGTAATGATACACATATTCATAATATTGATGCCAAAAGATGCAAAGTTGATAATGATAGTGCAACTTATTTGTGGCACTGCCGTTTAGGTCATATTGGTGTAAAGTGCATGAAGAAACTCCATGCTGATGGGCTTTTGGAATCACTTGATTATGAATCATTTGATGCTTGCGAACCATGCCTCATGGGAAAGATGACTAAAACTCCGTTCCCCGAAACAATGGAGCGAGCTACTGACTTATTGGAAATAATACATAACAATGTATGCGGTCCGATGAGTGTTAAGTCTCGTGGCGGGTATCGTTATTTTCTGACCTTCATAGATGATTTGAGTAGATATGGGTATATCTACTTGATGAAACATAAGTCTGAAACATTTGAAAAGTTAAAAAAAAATCAGAGTGAAGTGGAAAATCATCGTAACAAGAAAAAAAAGTTTCTACGATCTGATCGCGGAGACGAATATTTGAGTTACGAGTTTGGTTTTCATTTGAAACAATGTGGAATAGTTTCGCAACTCACGCCACCTGGAACACCACAACGTAATGGTGTGTCCAAACGTCATAACCGTACTTTATTAGATATGGTGCGATCTATCATGTCTCTTACCGATTTACCACCATCGTTTTGGGGTTATGCATTAGAGACAGCTGCATTCACGTTAAAGAGGGCACCATCTAAATCCGTTGAGACGACACCATATGAACTGTGGTTTGGCAAGAAACCTAAGCTGTCGTTTCTTAAAGTTTGGGGCTGCAATGCTTATGTGAAAAAGCTTCAACCTGATAAGCTCGAACCCAAATTGGAGAAATGTATCTTCATAGGATACCTAAAAGAAACTGTTGGGTACACCTTCTATCATAGATCTAAAGGCAAGATCTTTGTTGCTAAGAGTGGATCCTTTCTAGAGAAGGAGTTTCTCTCGAAAGAAGTGAGTGGGAGGAAAGTAGAACTTGATGAGGTAATTGTACCTTCTCCCGAATTGGAAAGTAGTTCATCACAGAAATCAGTTCCAGTGATGCCTACACCAATTAGCGAGGAAGTTAATGATGATGATCATGAAAATTCAGATCAAGTTACTACTGAACCTCGTAGGTCAACCAGAGGACGTTCCGCACCAGAGTGGTACGGTAATCCGGTTCTGGAAGACATGTTACTAGACCATGACGAACCTATGAACTATGAGGAAGCGATGATGAGCCCAGATTCCGCAAAATGGTTTAAGAACATGAAATCTGATATAGGATCCATGTATGAAAACAAAGTATGGCCTTTGGTGGAATTGCCCGATGATCGGCAAGCCATTGAGAATAAATGGATCTTCAAGAGGAAGACGGGCGCTGATGGTAGTGTTACTATCTACAAAGCTCGACTTGTCGCGAAAGGTTTTTGACAAGTTCAAGGTGTTGACAACGATGAGATTTTCTCACTCGTAGCGATGCTTAAGTCTGTCCAAATCATGTTAGCAATTGCCGCATTTTATGAAATCTAGCAAATGGATAACAAAACTACATTCCTTAATTGATTTATTCAAGAAGAGTTGTATATGATGCAACCAGAAGGTTTTGTCAATCCTAAAGGTGCTAACAAAATGTGCAAGCTCCAGCGATCCATCTATGGACTGGTGCAGGCATCTCGGAGTTGGAATATACGCTTTGATAAGTTGATCAAAGCATATACTTTTATACAGACTTGCGGTGAAGCCTGTATTTACAAGAAAGTGAGTGGGAGCACTACTGCCTTTCTGATAAGTATATGTGAATGACATATTGTCGATCGGAAATGATGTAGAATGTTCTGGAAAGCATAAAAGAGTGTTTGAAAGGAGTTTTTCAAAGAAAGACCTCGGTGAAGCTGCTTACACATTGAGCATCAAGATCTATAGAGATAGATCAAGACGCTTGATAAGATTTTTCAATGAGTACATACCTTGACAAGATTTTGAAGTAGTTCAAAATGGATCAGTCAAATAAGGAGCTCTTGCCTGTGTTGCAAGGTGTGAAGTTGAGTAGGACTCAAAACCCGACCACGGGAGAAAATATAAAGAGAATGAAAGTCATTCCCTATGCCTCAATCATAGGTTCTATAAAGTATGCTATGCTATGTACCAGATCTATTGTGTACCTCACCATGAGTTTGGCAAGAGGGTACAATAGTGATCCAGGAGTGGATCACTGGACAACGGTCAAAATTATCCTTAGTAGAATAAGGAAATACTTCTCGGTTATGGAGTTGATAATGAGTTCATCGTAAAGAGTTACGTTGATGCAAGCTTTGACACCGATCTGGATGACTCTGAGTCTCGATCTAGATACATATTGAAAGTGGGAGCAATTAGGTAGAGTAGCTCCGTGCAGAGCATTGTAGACATAGAAATTTGCAAAATACATACGGATCTGAATGTTGCAGACCCGTAGACTAAAATTTATCTCAGAAGCAAAACATGATCACACCTTAGTGCTCTTGGGTGTTAATCACATAGCAATGTGAACTAGATTATTGACTCTAGTAAACCTTTTGAGTGTTGGTCACATGGCGATGTGAACTATGGGTTTTAATCACACGGTGATGTGAACTATTGGTGTTAAATCACATGGCGATGTGAACTAGATTATTGACTCTAGTGCAAGTGGGAGACTGAAGGAAATATGCCCTAGAGGCAATAATAAAGTTATTATTTATTTACTTATATCATGATAAATGTTTATTATTCATGCTAGCATTTTATTAACCGGAAACTTAGTACATGTGAGAATACATAGACAAACAGAGTGTCCCTAGTATGCCTCTACTTGACTAGCTCATTAATTAAAGATGGTTAAGTTTCCTAGCCATAGACATGAGTTCTTATTTGATGAACGAGATCACATCACTAGAGAATGATTTGATGGACAAGACCCATCCGTTAGCTTAGCATTATGATCGTTAAGTTTTATTGCTATTGCTTTCTTCATGACTTATACATGTTCCTCTGACTATGAGATTATGCAACTCCCGAATACCGGAGGAACACCTTGTGTGCTATCAAACATCACTGCGTAACTGGGTGATTATAAAGATGCTCTACAGGTGTCTCTGTCGTGGAATTGTCACGGCATATGTCCTCGAACTAGGACTTAGTCATGGAGCCATCGCAACTAGGAAGCTTGAAGGGGTTATGTGGGACAAGGAACACGAAGGTTTATACTGGTTCGGCCCCTTACGGTGAAGGTAAAAGCCTACGTCCAGTTGAGGTGGTATTGATTAGGGTTACGATCACCAGGGAGCTAAACTGCTATGCCGGGCTCTCGATGAGATTGTCCTTCTCCCTAAACCGCTGCCGGGTCGTCCCTTTATATAGGGAAGCTGACGCCCAGCAGCCCTTAGAGTCCCGGCCGGCTCATAAAAGTGTCCGGCTCGGACTCTCAACTATACTTGCCTTACACTACAAGTTCTACCATAATAATGATTGTAACTACGGGCCTTAAGCCATATCCGGGTCTTAGCCCATCTCTGGCCCATTGTCTTCAAGCTTGGCTCCGGGCTTCTGGCAATGACCATACGAGTAACCCGGCCCCTCCTGGCGGGTGACTCTAAGGTCTATATCCTCAACATTAGGCCCCAGATTGATTTGAGCCGGCTCATGTCAATCTTCAACTCTTCCGACAGGAGAAATCTCCGGCTTACCATTCATGTGAAGGCCATAACCCGGGGTGACGTCATCCTCTGGAATCCGGATAATCCGCCGTGACGTCATCCTCCATTAAGTCCGTTTTTTACTCCGCCAGATCCGCAACGGATCTTTCTCTTTACTGTCATCCCGAAAATCGAGGCGTTCGTGGGGAGATAACCATGCCGTGGTCTCCTTGAATCTCGCGCCCACTTATGACCTTGCCTTATAAATAGGCCGGCCCGACGGGCTCTTCTCACGCTCCCTTCTCTGTCATCTTCCTCCTCTCACTGTCCCGTGCTGCTCGAGCTCCGCCGCCGTCGCCGCCGCGGGTCTCCTCGTCGTCACCAGCTCAGGCCGCTGCATCACCCTGAACGGACCAGAGAAACGTGACAACCTCCGCGGCTCTCCAGCTCCGGTAAGTCTTGCTTGTCCTGTAGGATAGATCTACCGTAGGGTTCGTCCGTGTTCTTCGTGTTCATCGCCATTGCCACAAGCTTCGGTAGTTCTCATAGTCACTGCCCTTGTTTGATGTTTAGCCTTGTATAGAACTAGTGCGGCAGTTGTTTAGGCCTCATTTCAAATGCCAGTAGATCTCTTTCCACTGTATAAATGCTTCGTTCGTGCTCAAGAACATCCGCTCGTCTACTTCTAGGTCTAGAAATTTTTCATTTCACCCGACCATTTTGATCCAAAAGTTTTACTGCGACGTGTGAAATCTGTTTTACCACACTTAGTAAAAACTGCGACCATTGAACCTTAGCGGCTTACAATTCCGGTTTAAAGAAACCACGCGCCATAGAATCCTCCGGCTTAAAGAAAACCATGCTTTGTAGAATCCTCCGGCTTAACTGTGACAAGGCCGTAGATAATCAACTTATTCTGAATGCCCCTGCGGCTTAAATAACCCGCTGTACTTAAGTATATACCATTAGTCCCCATCATAAGCCGCCATCTTAGCTTTGAACTGTAGATCTCCGGCTTATAATTAACCCGGACATTTTCCTTTTTGTCATAGACTGCCAACTTTCACCATGCCTCCCAAGGCTCCCATCACTTGCAACTGGATGAGGTCCAACGTCACCAACGAGACCCTAGCCAATTTTGTTAAGTCCGGATATCTGCCTAAGAAAGAAGTCATGTCCTACCGTGCCCCTGACCCGTCAGAAGAGAGACCACAACCAAAGGACGGGGAGGTAGTGATTTTCGCAGATCATATGAGCCGGGGCTTCGCACCGCCCGGCTCAAAGTTTTTTAGGGATGTGCTCAACTTCTTCGACTTGCGGCCCCAAGACATAGGACCCAACTCAGTGTCCAACATCTGCAATTTCCAAGTCTTCTGTGAAGTGTATCTTGGAGAAGAGCCTAGTCTGCTGCTCTTCAGAGAGCTGTTTTACTTAAACCGTCAGAATGAGTGTGCCAATGGGCCAAGTCTGGAGTTAGGTGGCATCTCCATCCAGCGGCGCAGGGACTGTCTTTTCCCTTACGCAGAGCCGCCGAGCCACCCCAAGGACTGGAACATGACTTGGTTCTACTGCCAAGATACGTCCCCGGCTGATGAAAGCCCGCTGCCCGGCTTTCGCCCAACACGTCTAGAGCCGACTCACCCACTGTCGGACAAGCTGACTCAAGCGGAGCGCCAGCCTCTGCTCCCCACTATCAACAAGATCAAAGCTCTCCTGGGCAATGGTCTGAACGGAATCGACCTGGTCCGGGTCTGGATCTCATGGCGGGTGATCCCATTGAGCCGCCGCCCCGGCTTAATGTGCGAGTACACAGGACGAAAGGATGACCCGCAGAGACACAGCCGCAATGATCTTCCAGAAGACGTTGCAGAGGAGGAAACCAAGGCTCTTTTAAACGAGAGCCTGGCAGACTGCGGAAGGACCGGGCTAGCCTCCTTCTGCAAGACCAATCCAGCCCCAGCAGTAAGCCGCTGACTTTAACTTTTATCTTCTTCTGCCTATAACCTTCATCTGAACCGTTGTAAGAATTCATCCTTGTATTTTTCGGGCTGATGATAAATTCTGGCGGGTCAAATATGACCACGAGGCGGCCAAGAAGGCCAGGAAGGCGAAGAAAGCCGCCAAGAAAGCCGCCCCTCGCAAAAAGGAAGCAGACCTACTGCTTCGGAGCTGATGCAATTAAGCGACAGCTCCGAGTCAGAGGTAACCCTTAAGCCTTTAAATTCTTGCTGTATTTGTTGTTTGTTGCTGTCCACCTTATGAACACTTGCTCATTGACAGGATGACACCGGCGCCAGTAACCCGGTGGTTGAAGAGGTAATGTCACTTTCCTCCGACTCGGAGCCCTTGCCACAGCTGAAAGTCCGAAGGGTAACCCGGAAAGTAAGCTTTTCACATCCTTTAGCTTATCAAGACCCTCAATTTATTTTGAAGCGACAGGTTCATGAAAGCCGGCATCACACCCGGACCAACAAGGACACCGACCTCTCCGCCGGGTTACCCGACGCAACAAGGAAGCGCCGAACTGAGGTTTTTTCCCACTTGTACCCTTTTCATCCGTTGGCGGGTGTTATCCGTCAGCCACTCAACTCTTCTGACTCCAATTACCAGGAGACCTCCCCCTCTTCAGGCGACTCCATGCAGTCGAATCTGCCGGCTTTCAAGACTGCGCCCGGGTAATGATAACCATCTCATGTTGTTCTGATCTTCACTCATATTTTTTGTACTAACCTTTGTTGTTCTTTCAGTTCCCAAGCAAAGCTCACCAAGAGGGTGAAGAAAACCAAGTCAGCCGGAGTGCCGGATTTGCCTGAGCCGGCGGTCACAGTCCAAGAGCCGCCAGCTGCCTCTGCCCCCGAAGCCACCACTCCAATGGACACGGCACCTGAGGCCACTGCCCCGACTACCAAGGCGACAACCGAAGCTTCTGTTAACCCGGAGGCCTCCAGCTCGGCTCCACCAGCAGACGACCCGGACGTGGTAATCACCCGGACGGAGTTCGTTGAGCCGGGGAGACCTACTGTGCTGGCCAAGTGCTCCGCGAAGGGGGAGTTGCTGCAGCCCCACCGGGTGAACCTGGATCTCTCCAACTACACCAATCTGAGCATTGGAGAGCTCGTCTCTGGCTACATCAGCCAAGTACACAAGAGCCGGGACGCAGAAGTCGCCATAGTAAACCAGATCCAGCAAAAATCTGAGGTATCCTTCTGCTGTCTTCTTACTTACTGCATAGTTACCTTTGCCATGCTAGCCCCCAAGTCGACGACTTATGATTGAATATGTTGTAGACTTAGGTTCCGGCTTACTCAATTAAGCCGGCAGTATGTAGATAGATACGTTCAATATGCATTAGCCCCCAAGTGCCAAGTGTCTTTGCTTGGAAAACGCTTGGGACTTATATAATGACTGTTAATAACCCGGAAATTTATACAGGCTGTGGGCAAGAAGCTAGAGGCGGACCTTGCGGATCTCAAGAGCCGGCTGAAGATGCAGGAGATGGAGACCCGGAAGGCAAACGCCAAGTTTGTATCCAGCATCGCCACTCAAGAAAAGTTGAAGACCGAGTTTGATGCTGAGCGAAAAGCCTGGGCCGAAGAGAAGGCCGCACTGGTGACCCGGGCGAAACAGGCGGAGAAAGCGCTCTCTGAGAAAACCGACGAGCTCTCCGGCCTAAAGTGCCAGGTTTCCCAAATGGTGGCCGCCATCTTCGGTAAGTCACCTCACCGGCTTTCATCAAGTTTGTATATGTCATGATTCATCCTTGTCACTTGTTTATCTGATTCTGTTAAACAGGTCCCAGAAGTGCCAACCTCAACAGAGCGTGGTCACCATGCTAAAGGCCGTGTATACCCTGGTGGAACAGCTCTACACCAGGTCACAGCGTGCCTTAGCTGTGGTGGCCCTATCCAACGAGGTGCCGACTCACCTGGCCGAAGTCCTGCGCCGGCTCGCCGTTCTGCCTCAGCGGATCCAAGAGCTGCGACGGGCCTCTGCGAGAGCCGGAGCAATCGCCGCGCTGAGCCGGGCCAAGGCATTCCTGCCGGAGCTAGACCCGGCAGACATCGCCCTGGGTTATCCAAGCCTGAAGGAAGACGGCTCAGCTTTCGACCAGAAGGATTTCGCAGCCTGCGTGAAGGCGGTACGCCCAGTGGCCACCCTTATCGGGAACGACACAGACCTGACCAAGTACCAGCCGGGTTATGATGCGGAGAATCAGAGGATTCCAACCCCTCGCTACGAAGCTCTCAACCTGATCCCGCCGGCTCGGCAGCACACTTTCGCCCCGGAGATTGACCCGGCAGGGTTAATTGACGAAGAAGCCCAATTCGAAGCTCTCAGCGGCATCAACTGGAAGTCATCAACCTTCAAGGTCTTGGGATCAGCCGGAGGAGAAGATAGGAACGAGCCGGAGACTTCAACTCAGCGGGCATCATAATTTGGCTGGCGGTTTACCAAACAATGTTCCACCTTGTTAGACTTGATGAATTTTTGTAATAGAGTAGGTGCAACAGTTCATCTCTGCCGTGCCATCGTGCACGTATTGAATGTGAAAAGTCCTTTGAAGTTGTCTCTTTTGATGTTTCTCCGGGTCATAATCGT
The DNA here is from genome assembly GCF_018294505.1 of Triticum aestivum. Classification (NCBI taxonomy): domain Eukaryota; kingdom Viridiplantae; phylum Streptophyta; class Magnoliopsida; order Poales; family Poaceae; genus Triticum; species Triticum aestivum. The sequence continues at coordinate 400,439,808 of NC_057796.1, read as the reverse complement.
CCCTTTGTTTTTCTCAACCTCAAAGGTGTGCCTTTAAGTATCCTGCATAGAAAGGCAAATCACAAGTGTCAAGACGGCTTACCGCCCTGAGCATCAGGTGTTGTGGATAGATAACCCGGAATATGAATCAAAAAGACTGGTCCTCAATTATATCCTTAACACAACCGTAATAACACCCTTAGCGGCATGTAAGCATACTTCCGGTTTAAATAACCCGGGTAACAAGATTGGTATCTTAACTCCGATTTACCTGTCTTAATGATACCCATGGTGTTCAACTAACACTGTAAACCAAAGTTAAGCCAGCAAAGGGAGACCCGGCCGTACACACCTTGTCATAATCAGAGGAAACTTATGATAAAACAGAAAAAAACTTAGGGGCTTCCGGTTCAAATACGACCAGAAAACCCGGCCCAAAGGGGTTAAGCTAAGATTCGGATACGATCATATAGCCCCCAGTGGGTGTGGCGATGCCAATCAAGAGGGTACCGACAGCTATGTTCTCCTTGGTTCGAATACAACCCGTGTTTGAACAGGAAGCCCCCAAGTGACTTTAAGAATTGTTTAACGACGCTGATTCGAATACGATCCACGTCGGTTCTCAGAGGGGTTAAATTATGATTCAAATATGATCAAAGGTAACCTCCCAATGAGCTCGGCACTTTGCCAATCAAATGGGTATCGACAGCTATGCTCTCTTTGGTTCGAATACGACCCATGTTTGAACAGGAAGCCCCCAAGTGACTTTACTGTTTATGGCTAGATTCGAATACGATCATAAACCGGATCCTCCTTTCAGTTATTATGTAATCTTGTAAAAACAACACGTACATAGTTGGAGGAGAAAAAAGGACAGAGGTCCTGCTTTATTGCTAATCATAACATATACATGGCTGAGAGAAATATGTACACCATGAGAGCCGGTGGCTCAAGTGTAGTAAGGCCGAAGCTGAGCTATGTTCCACGGCCGACGGGTCTCCTCCTCTGACTTACGTGAATCTTTGTGCTCCCGAATGTCAATGAGGTAATACGACCCGTTGTGCAAGTTCTTGTTGACCACAAAGGGCCCTTCCCAAGGTGGGGATAACTTGTGTGCATCTGTTTGATCCTGGATGAGCCGGAGCACATGGTCGCCTTCCTGGAAGACCCGGGATTTGACCCGGCGGCTATGATAACGGCGCAGGTCTTGTTGGTAAATCGCTGAACGGGCTGCTGCCACATCACGCTGTTCGTCCAACAAGTCAAGAGCATCTTGACGCGCCTGTTCATTATCCGTCTCAACATAAGCCGCCACGCGAGGTGAGTCGTGACGGATGTCACTGGGAAGGACTGCTTCTGCTCCATAAACCATGAAGAAAGGCGTGAAGCCTGTAGACCTGTTAGGAGTAGTGTTGATACTCCATAAGACGGAGGGCAACTCCTCCACCCAACAACCCGGCGTCCGCTGTAAAGGGACCAAAAGCCGGGGCTTGATGCCCTTCAGAATCTCTTGATTGGCTCTCTCAGCTTGACCATTGGATTGAGGATGAGCCACTGAGGAAACATCAAGTCGGATATGCTCTCGTTGACAAAATTCTTCCATGGCGCCTTTGGAGAGATTGGTGCCATTGTCAGTTATAATGCTGTGCGGAAAGCCAAAGCGGAAAATCACCCTTTTCATAAATTAAACCGCCGTGGCTGCATCGCACTTGCTAACTGGCTCGGCTTCCACCCACTTTGTGAATGTATCAACTGCCACCAAGAGGTGGGTCTTCTTATCCTTGGACCTTTTAAAAGGCCCAACCATATCAAGCCCCCAGACCGCAAAGGGCCAAGTGATTGGGATCATTCTCAGCTCCTGAGCCGGCACATGAGCCCGTCGTGAGAACCTCTGGAAACCATCACATTTACTGACCAAGTCCTCTGCATCAGCATGAGCCGTCAACCAATAAAAACCATGACGAAAAGCCTTGGCCACAAGGGACTTTGAGCCGGCGTGATGGCCACAATCCCCTTCATGGATCTCACGCAAGATCTCTTGACCTTCCTCAGGGGAGACACATCGCTGAAATGCTCCTGTAACACTGCGATGATGCAACTCGCCATCGATAATAATCATTGACTTAGCCCGCCGGGTTATTTGCCTGGCCAAAGTTTCATCCTCAGGCAACTCGCCCCGGGTCATGTAAGCCAGATATGGCATTGTCCAGTCCGGTATGATATGGAGAGCCGCCACCAGTCGTGCCTCCGGGTCAGGGACAGCCAAGTCTTCCTCCGTAGGCAACTTAACCGAAGGGCTATACAGGACGTCCAGGAAAGTGTTAGGCGGCACTGGCTTTCGCTGAGAGCCTAGCCGGCTTAGAGCATCAGCCGCTTCGTTCTTCCTGCGATCAATGTGCTCTACTTGGTAGCCCTGAAAGTGCCCAGCAATGGCATCAACCTCGCGGCGATAAGCCGCCATTAGAGGGTCCTTAGAGTCCCACTTGCCTGATACTTGTTGAGCCACCAAGTCTGAGTCACCGAAGCATCTTACCCGGCTCAAGCTCATTTCCTTAGCTATCCGAAGGCCGTGAAGCAAGGCCTCGTACTCAGCCGCATTGTTGGTGCAAGGAAACATCAACTGTAGCACATAATGGAACTTGTCACCTTTGGGGGAAGCCAATACAACGCCAGCCCCCGAGCCCTCCAACTGTCTGGACCCATCGAAGTGAATAGTCCAATATGTGTTATCCGGCTTTTGCTCCGGCACTTGTGACTCTGTCCAATCATTGATGAAATCCACCAAGGCCCGAGATTTAACAGCAGTGCGTGGCACATATTTGAGACCATGAGGTCCAAGTTCTATAGCCCACTTAGCAATTCTCCCTGTGGCCTCTCTGTTTTGAATGATATCGCCAAGGGGGGCAGAGCTGACCACAGTGATGGGATGACCCTGAAAATAATGCTTAAGTTTCCGGCTCGCCATGAACACCCCATACACAAGCTTCTGCCAATGTGGGTACCGCTGCTTGGATTCAATGAGCACCTCGCTGACATAATAAACCGGCCGCTGAACCGGATGCTCCTTACCCTCCTCCTTGCGCTCCACCACAATAGCCACACTGACGGCTCGTGCGTTTGCCGCCACGTACAGTAGTAAGGGCTCCTTGTCAACCGGAGCGGCAAGGACTGGGGGCTCTGCCAGCTGCTTCTTCAAATCCTCAAAAGCGGTATTAGCTGCATCATTCCAGACAAAGTTATCAGTTTTCTTCATCAACTGATATAAGGGCATGGCCTTCTCACCCAAACGGCTTATAAACCGGCTTAAAGCAGCGATGCGACCCGCCAAGCGCTGAACGTCATTTATACACGCCGGCTTAGCCAGGGAGGTGACGGCCTTGATCTTCTCCGGGTTAGCCTCAATGCCTCTGTCAGAAACCAAGAAGCCCAAGAGTTTGCCTGCAGGAACACCAAAGACACACTTGGCCGGGTTAAGCATCATCTTATAGACCCGGAGATTATCAAAGGTTTCCCTTAAATCATCTATCAGGGTTTCCTCTTTGATGGACTTAACCACAATATCGTCCACGTAAGCGTGAACATTGCGCCCGATCTGTTTATGAAGACAGTTCTGTACACAACGCTGGTAAGTCGCTTGTGCACACTTAAGTCCAAAGGGCATAGACACATAGCAGAAGGCTCCAAAGGGAGTGATGAACGCCATCTTCTCCTGGTCCTTAACTGCCATCTTAATCTGATGATACCGGAATAAGCATCCAAGAAACTTAAACATGCACAACCCGCCGTAGCATCAATGATTTGATCAATACGGGGGAGGGCAAAAGGATCAGCCGGACACGCCTTGTTCAGGTCCGTGTAGTCCACACACATCGCCAGGTGCCGTTCTTCTTGAGTACGAGCACCGGGTTAGCTAACCACTCTGGGTGAAAGACTTCAACGATAAACCCGGCCGCCAAGAGCCGGGCTACTTCTTCACCAATAGCTTTCCGCCTTTCCTCATTAAACCGCCGAAGGAACTGTCTGACCGGCTTAAATTTCGGATCAACATTGAGAGTATGCTCAGCGAGTTCTCGAGGTACACCTGGCATGTCAGAAGGCTTCCACGCGAAGATGTCCCTATTCTCACGGATGAACTCGATGAGCGCGCTTTCCTATTTTGGATCCAGATTTGCACTGATGCTAAACTGCTGAGATGAGTCACCTGGAACAAAATCAACAAGTTTAGTCTCATCAGCTGATTTAAATTTCATTGCCGGCTCTTGTTCTGTGGTTGGCTTTTTCAGAGAGGTCATATCTGTTTGGTCAACATTGTCTTTGTAAAACTTCAACTCCTCTGTAGCACACACAGATTCTGCATAAGCCGCGTCGCCTTCCTCACACTCCAGAGCCACTTTCCGGCTGCCGTGAACCGTAATAGTCCCATTGTGACCCGGCATCTTGAGCTGTAAGTACACATAACACGGCCGTGCCATGAACTTGGCGTAAGCCGGCCGTCCAAATATAGCATGGTATGGACTTCTTATCTTGACCACCTCAAAGGTCAATTTCTCCACCCTGTAGTTGTTCTCATCACCAAAAGCCACTTCCAATTCAATCTTGCCGACTGGATAAGCCGACTTGCCAGGTACCACACCATGGAAGATAGTGTTTGACTGGCTGAGGTTCTTATCAACCAACCCCATACGGCGAAAAGTCTCATAATAGAGGATGTTGATGCTGCTGCCTCCATCCATGAGCACCTTTGTGAACTTATATCCTCCCACTTGAGGAGCCACCACTAAGGCCAAGTGGCCCGGGTTATCCACCCGGGGAGGGTGATCCTCCCTACTCCACACTATAGGCTGCTCAGACCACCGCAAGTAGCGTGGGACCGCCGGCTCAACAGCATTCACAGCCCTCTTGTGAAGCTTCTGATCTCGCTTGCACAAACTAGTGGTAAACACATGATACTGACCACCGCCAAGCTGCTTTGGATTGGTCTGATAACCCCCTTGCTGCTGTTGATGACCCTGGCCAGACTGTTGGTTAAATCCCCCTTGACCGTTCTGAGGACCAGAATTTGAGCCGCCCCCCGGGCCATGAAAGCCGCCGGCGCCTGAGCCGCCGGCACCTGAGCCGCCGCCCGGGCCATTGTAGTTTTTAAAGGCCTTCATGATCACACAATCCTTCCACAGATGAGTCGCTGGCTTTTCACTAGAGCCGTGCCTCGGACAAGGCTCATTCAACAGCTGCTCCAGTGAAGGTCCTGACCCGCCGCCTCGGGGAGGGGGCCTCCCCTTGCGTCGCTGGTTATTGCCTTGTGCGCTGGCGTTGGCCACAAACTCTAGGCTGCCATCTGCCTTGCGCTTGCCTCCTCCTTGGTTCCCCGGGTTAAATTGAGGACGCTTGCCATTGCCGTTCTTCTTTCCCTTCTCTGTCCTTTCATCATCTGAAGGGGGATCCTTGGTACCATCAGAATCGGCGTACTTGACAAGAGCTGCCATTAATGTACCCATATCACTGCAGTCGCGCTTAAGCCGCCTGAGTTTCATCTTCAGGGGCACAAAACGACAATTCTGCTCCAGCATTAAAACCGCTGAGCCGGCATCCATCTTGTCTGATGAGTGTATGATCTCCTTAACCCGGCGAACCCAATGTGTCGTGGACTCACCCTCCTGCTGCTTACAGTTAGTCAAATCCACAATTGACATAGACTGCCTACAGGTATCTTTGAAGTTTTGGATGAACCGGGCTTTCAGCTCAGCCCAAGACCCAATGGAATTCGGTGGTAGCCCTTTCAACCAAGTGCGGGCAGTCCCATCTAACATCATGGTAAAATACTTGGCCATGGCCGCCTCACTGACCTCCAGCAGCTCCATAGCCATCTCATAACTCTCAATCCAGGCTGCGGGTTGTAGGTCAGCTGTGTAGTTAGGCACCTTCCTAGGGCCCTTGAAGTCCTTAGGTAGACGTTCATTACGGATAGCTGGCACTAAACAAGGGACACCCCCGGTCCTGGTAGGGATACCCACATCAACGGAGGTCGTCGGATAAGCCGGGGGGGGGGGTCTGGTAAGCCGTCAATTGAGGCACTTGCTCCGCCTCTTGCCGCGCCTTGTCCTGGTCTCCTGCGTAAAAGGCTCCATTATAAGCCGGGCCATGGCCAGGGGGCGGGTCATGGCGCCGGACGTTACTTGAGCCGGTTGCTGAAACCATGTGCCGACTGTAACTCGGGCTCTGGCCCGGACGAGGGGTCGAGTGGATCCTGTCCCGGCTGTAGGAGTACGCCTCTTGCTGCGCCAGTGCTGTCTGAAGGAGTTCCCTGACCCGGCGGGTTTCAATAGCCGTCGGAGAGTCGCCGTCAACTGGGAGAGCCGCCAGCCGTGCTGCCGCAGCGACCATGTTCTCCAGCGGGTTATTATAATGACCCGGGGGTATTGGCACATACTGAGGCGGGGCAGGGGGCACCTGGGGAGGCCCCATCCCTCGTGGCTGAATAAGGGGTCCAGACCCGGGCGCTATGACCCCTGGCGGGTTACTAGAGCCTGCACCTGGCGTGTTGAAGAGGTTGCGTGGATCGTAAACCGGAGGGAGTCGAGATTGGGCCTTTTGATGCCTTCTTCTCATGACCTCATTGGCCGCGTTCTGATCCATCGTGAGTTGGAAGGACTGCGCCTGAATCAGCTGAGTTTGGGCATCGAGAGCCGCCCTCTCCGCAGCCAGCCTGATCCCTTCCGCTGCAAGATCCTCTTTAGCTTTTATAAGATCCTATTTTAACTGTGCCACCTCGGCATCGTGCTGAGCTTGATCTGCCGGGTCAACCGTGGCGGTTAACAGGGCCGTCATCTTGTCCGTGAGATCCATCAGCACCTGAGCCGGAGAGGGCACCGGGTTTCCCGCTCCAGCAGCGGGGTTCTGAACGGGCTGCGCACCGGCCATAAAGACTCCAACCTGACTCGGCGGCTCAAACGGGTCCGGAATACTGTCACCATCGGAACAGCCCATGAGCCTGCCATCTTGAAGTTGGTACAACGAGTTTGACTCATCGGTGGCCGATTCGCCGTCAGAGCCGGCGGCCGCCTCATCCCCAGACCCAGATGGATCAGAGGGCCCTCCATGGATGCATCCCACAAAAGCGCGCCTTAAGGCAGGCCGGGCCCGGGCGGGTCGTGCGTGCTGAGCCGTTTCAATGAGATCGGCGCAGAGATCCGGCTCACGGCCCGGCTCACCAATCTTGCCGATGAAAACATGAATTCCGCCGAAGGGGACCCGGTACCCGTACTCAATTGAGCCGGCGTCGGGGCCCCAGTTTGCATCGTCTATGTAGAGCTTGCCGCGACGACTCTTGGTCATCCGGCCCACAGCGTATCCCTTGAGCCCTTCGAAGCTGCCCTTCAAGAACTCAAATCCACCGTGCGCTGGCCCCACGGTGGGCGCCAACTGTCGTGGAATTGTCACGGCAGATGTCCTCGAACTAGGACTTAGTCGTGGAGCCATCGCAACTAGGAAGCTTGAAGGGGTTATGTGGGACAAGGAACACGAAGGTTTATACTGGTTCGGCCCCTTACGGTGAAGGTAAAAGCCTACGTCCAGTTGAGGTGGTATTGATTAGGGTTACGATCACCAGGGAGCTAAACTGCTATGCCCGGCTCTCGATGAGATTGTCCTTCTCCCTAAACCGCTGCCGGGTCGTCCCTTTATATAGGGAAGCTGACGCCCAGCAGCCCTTAGAGTCCCGGCCGGCTCATAAAAGTGTCCGGCTCGGACTCTCAACTATACTTGCCTTACACTACAAGTTCTACCATAATAATGATTGTAACTACGGGCCTTAAGCCATATCCGGGTCTTAGCCCATCTCTGGCCCATTGTCTTCAAGCTTGGCTCCGGGCTTCTGGCAATGACCATACGAGTGACCCGGCCCCTCCTGGCGGGTGACTCTAAGGTCTATATCCTCAACAGTCTCCGAAGGTGTTTGTTGGGTTGGCATAGATCGATATTAGGATTTGTCACTCTGTGTATCGGAGAGGTATCTCTGGGCCCTCTCGGTAATGCACATCACTATAAGCCTTGCAAGCAATGTGACTAATGAGTTAGTTGCGGGATGATCCATTACGAAACGAGTAAAGAGACTTGCTGTTAACGAGATTGAACTAGGTATGATGATACCGACGATCGAATCTCGGGCAAGTAACATATCGATGACAAAGGGAACAACGTATGTTGTTATGCGGTTTGACCGATAAAGATCTTCGTAGAATATGTAGGAGCCAATATGAGCATCCAGGTTCCGCTATTGTTTATTGAACGGAGATGTGTCTCGGTCATGTCTACATAGTTCTCGAACCCGTAGGGTCCGCACGCTTAACGTTCGATGACGATTTGTATTATGAGTTATGTGATTTGATGACCGAAGTTTGGTTGGAGTCCCGGATGAGATCATGGACATGACAACGAGTCTCGAAATGGTCGAGAGGTAAAGATTCATATATAGGACGATAGTATTTGGACACCGGAAGTGTTCCGGGGGTACCGGGTACGTATCGGGTCACCGGAAAGGGGTTCCGGGCACCCCTGGCAAAGATATGGGCCTTATTGGGCCTAGGGTGGGACATACCAGCCCCTAGGGGGCTGGTGCACCCCCACTAGTACAAAAAGGGTCAAATGTTCAGCTCATTAGTCCCGGTTTGTATTTGAGCCGGCACTAATGTGACCATTAGTGTCGGTTCCAACGGCTAGGCGGGCCGCTCTCATCAGTACCAGTTCGTTCCACGAACCGGTACCAAAGAGAGTGGTGGCAGGATTTTGTCAGTCTGGGGCCCCTCCAGCACCTTTAGTACCGGTTCGTGGGACGAATCGGTACTAAAGGTCGTCCTATATAAACCCTTCGTCCACCCGCGATCGAGCTTGCTCTGTTTTTCCCCTTTCCCTCTCCTCTCTGTTCTTCCCCTCTACCTCGAGCTCATCACACATTTTGCCCAAATTTTGTCAAGATTTGAAGGCTCCCATCCATTCAAGTGATCACAAAGGTAAGCAACTTTGTCCTTTCATCTCTCATTGCTAGATTAGCTCTTGCAATGCTTTATATAGTCATTAATTTGTGGGTTTTAGTAATTTTGGAGGAATTATATGTGGTAGCTAGTTTATTTGATTTATATGCAATTTGAGCTCAAAATAACTCTTAGTTTGCATATGTAGGTGTGGTTTACTTAGTGCCTTCTCGTCTCTGTCCTAACCATCGTCGATCGTCTGCACCGTCCTGTCGCCGGCACCACGTTGTGGGGTGAGTATCTTGTTCTTATCTTGTTTATATAAAAAATCATGTTTGTGTGATTTAGATATATAGTTACTTGTAGAATTATCTTAACCGTACATTGTTTGAATGCCATGGTTTTGATATCCGTCCCCGTCGGCCCTCGTCCGGGTTATGATTCGGATGTGGTATATTTTCTTTTATAACTATTTTGTTGCATTTCATGTTTATGACAAATTATGCCCATCAAGTTGACATAGATATTTTTATCTAGGAGGTATGTGAACCGAAAATTCCAACCGACCCTATTGTCGAGAGGCTAAATTTAGTTGAAAGAGAAAACGAGTATTTGAAAGAAAAATTGAAAAGCATTGAGGGGGAGAATATGGAATTGGAGTTGCATGTTGCCGATGTCGTCGATGATCACAAGATCAAGGTGGAGAAAATGCGCTTGAAGATTAGAAAGATTAGAAAATATGCCATTGATAGTGAGGCTTGGTATCATTATGCTGTTGGATCAATTGTTACCTTAGTTGCGATCTTGATCGCATTTGTTGTTGCATTTAAATTCTTTAGCTAGAGAGTTATTTATATGTTTGCTTTATGAGAATAAGTGTTGTATGAACTTTATGTATTAACTTGCATTAATTTGGTCTATTCGGTGCTGTGTAATGAAGATGAGCCGGCAATGGATGTACGATGACCGATGCCCCAGTACGTTGATGGCGTGCGTACTTTTCTGATTGCGGCTCAGGCAAACAAGCGGGCGGATGGTTTTATGCCTTGTCCATGTGCTGGCTGTAAGATTGATCACAATTACTCTAACTCAAGAACCATTCATGTCCACCTGTTTGAGTCCGGTTTCATGCCCCACTATAATCTTTGAACCAAGCACAGAGAAAGAGGGGTTGTGATGGAAGAAAATGAAGAAGAAGAAGAGGACGACGATAGCTATCCTGGCCATGGGTTCCCTGAATATGATGATACAACAATGGGGGATAAGCTGAGCCGGCAATGCGGGAAGAAGCTGAAGAAGAGAAATCAGATGAGCCAACTAATGATCTAGGTCGGGCCATTGCCGATGCAGAGAGAAACTGCACAAGTGAAAAGGAGAAGAAGAAGTTGCAGCGCATGTTAGAGGATCACAAAAAATTGTTGTACCCGAATTGCGAAGCTGACAAGAAAAAGCTCGGCACCACACTGGAATTACTGCAATGGAAGGCAGAGAATGGTGTATCTGCCAAGGGATTTGGAAAGTTGCTGGTAATGTTAAAGAAGATGCTTCCAAAGGACAACGAATTGCCCGAGAGTATGTACGAAGCAAAGAAGGTTGTCTGCCCTCTAGGGTTAGAGGTGCAGAAGATACATGCATGCCCTAATGACTGCATCCTCTATTGCAGTGAGTACGCGGATTTGAATGCGTGCCCGGTATGCGGTGCATTGCGCTATAAGATCAGCCGCGATGACCCTGGTGATGTCGAGGGCGAGTGCCCTAGGAAGAAGCAGATTCCTGCCAAGGTGATGTGGTATGCTCCTATAATACCACGGTTGAAACATTTGTTCCTAAACAAAGATCATGCCAAGGCGATGTGATGGCACAGCAAAGACCGTAAGAAAGACGGGAAGTTTAGAGTACCCGCTGACGGGTCGTAGTGGAGAAAAATCGAGAGAAAGTATAGGGAGGAGTTTGCAGGTGACACAAGGAACGTATGGTTTGGTCTAAGCGCAGATGGCATTAATCCTTTTGGGGAGCAGAGCAGCAACTGTGGCACGTGGCCTGTGACTCTATCTATGTATAACCTTCCTCCTTGGTTGTGCATGAAGCAGAAGTTCATTATGATGCCAGTGCTCATACAAGGCCCTAAGCAACCCGGCAACGACATTGATGTGTACCTAAGGCCATTGGTTGAAGAACTCTTACAACTGTGGAATGGAACATGTGTACGTGCGTGGGATGAGCACAGACAGGAAGAATTTGACCTAAAGGCGTTGCTGTTCGTGACCATCAAGGATTGGCCTGCTCTCAGTAACCTTTCAGGACAGACAAACAAGGGATACCGCGCATGCACGCATTGTTTGGATGATACCGACAGTATATATTTGGATAATTGTAGGAAGAATGTGTACCTGGGACATCGTCGATTTCTTCCGAGCAGGCATCCTATAAGAAAGAAAGGCAAGCATTTCAAAGGTGAGGCGGATCATCGGACGAAGCCTCGCCACCGTACTGGTGCTGATATACTTGATATGGTCAAGGATTTGAAGGTAATCTTTGGAAAGTGTCCTGGCGGACAACCTGTTCCGAATGACGCTAACGGACCCGCACCCATGTGGAAGAAGAAATCTATATTTTGGGACCTGCCCTATTGGAAAGACCTAGAGGTCTGATCCGCAATCGACGTGATGCACATGACGAATAATCTTTGCGTGACCTTCCTTGGCTTCTTGGGCGTGTATGGGAAGACAAAAGATACACCGGAGGCACGGGAGGACCAGCAACGTATGCATGGAAAAGACGACATACATCAGGGTCATGCCAGCTATGCTCTTACCAAAGAAGAGAATGAAATCTTCTTTGAATGCCTGCTCAATATGAATGTACCGTCTGGCTTCTCGTCGAATATAAAGGGAATAATAAATATGGCAGAGAAAAAGTTCCAGAACCTAAAGTCTCATGACTGCCACGTGATTATGATGCAACTACTTCTGGTTGCATTGAGGGGGCTTCTACCGAAAAACGTTCGATTAGCCATTGTGAAGCTATGTGCATTCCTCAATGCAATCTCTCAGAAGGTAATCGATCCAGAAATCATACCAAGGTTAGAGAATGATTTGGTGCAATGTCTTGTCAGTTTCGAGTTGGTGTTCCCACCATCCTTCTTCACCATCATGGCGCACGTCCTAGTTCACCTATGCAAAGAGATTAACGTTCTGGGTCCTGTATTTCTACACAATATGTTCCCCTTTGAGAGGTTCATGTGAGTCTTACAGAAATATGTTCATAACCGTGCTAGGCCAGAAGGAAGCATCTCCAAGGGCCATGAAAATGAGGAGGTCATTGAGTTTTGTATTGAATTTATTCCTGGCCTTAAGCCAATTGGTGTTCCTGAATTGCGGCATAAGGGCAGACTGGGTGGAAAAGGTATGCTAGGAGGGAATCAAATAATATGCATGGACGGGAATTCTCTCACTCAAGCACACTACACAGTTCTACAGAATTACGCCTTGGTGGCTCCGTATATGGAGGAACACAAGAATTTTCTGCGCTCCAAACACCCAGAGCAGTCTGACAACTGGATTACACGTGAACAAACGGGGACTTTCGCCGGTTGGTTGCAGACATGTTCCATGCATGACGCCGCTATTGAAGATGACCTGTACTTGCTGTCCCAGTTACCATCTTCAGATATAATGACTTTCAAAGGGTACGAGATAAATGGGAATACATTTTACACGACCGCCTAAGATAAGAAGAGCACCAACCAAAACAGTGGTTCTTCTTTGATGCAACAACCAAGACGGGAATGGACACATATTATGGTTACATAGAGGACATATGGGAACTTGACTATGGACTTGGCTTAAACTTCCCTTTGTTCGGTGCAAACGGGTCAATATGACACGAGGCGGGGTAACGGAAGACCCGCAGTACAGAATGACAACAGTGGATCTCAACAATCTTGCGTACACAGACGAACCATTCGTCCTAGACAATGATGTGGTGCAGGTTTTCTATGTGAAGGACATGTCTACCAACCCAAGAAAAAAGAAAAGATAAGGAAGCAAATACATCATACGATGAGCCAAAGCGCCACATAGTTCTTTCAGGGAAAAGAAACATCGTGGGAGTGGATGACAAGACAGACATATCAGAAGATTATGAAAAGTTTGATGAAATTGCTCCATTCAGAGTGAATATTGACCCAAGCATCCAGTTAAATGATGAATATTCTCCATGGTTACGGCGCAAAGGGACACACGCGAAGAAAAAGTTTCACAAAGCCCAAAGATCCCACTCTGGGATGTGATCGGCTTCACTGTCATCACTTTCTTCTCTAGTGAGTTTTCAAACTTGTATATCTGGAAAGTCCCACTTTGGACAAACCGTAGGGAATCTTTGTAATAGTTAGGGTGCTTATGTGTTTTGGCACTTGAAACGTGTACTTTTGTGCTTCAGACATACGTGTACCTTTCTGACATCATATGCTATTTTTCATGCATTTACTGATTTTTTTAAAAACTTATTTCAACTCCAGCTTTTTTGTGCGCTCAGTATGCACCATTCAAAGCCATGTCATGAATTTTCAACCCTTTCTGACATCATTTGCTATTTTTCATGCATTTACTTTTTTTTAGCTAAACGACCCTGAAATTGAAAAACACTTCAAATGAACTCTGGAAAGGTTGAAAGTTGGCATGGTATCATCATTTCACCCCCATAACATGTGCAAAAAAGTAGAGAGGGTTACGGAAAAAACTGATGCACTTCGTGTACAAAATGGACAATCTCTTTCGAAGTATCAGGGTTTTGGACGAAAACTCGTCTGTTAGAAAGGCATTTCATTTTTTAAATAACCTAAGTATTACCAATTGAATATAATGATAAAACACATTAATATTGAACCTAAGAAAGAAGAGTCACTGAAAAATCTATTTTTAAAGTTAAGTTATTCACAAACTAGTGATTCACACAAATTTCGAATAATTCAAATGTAAACTATTCAAATGTGAAAACTACTAGCACAAACAGAAAGTCTGTAATTTTTTGTACCTAAAGCACAAATATTCACAAAGAAACTCTAAATACAGCAAAAAAACAACTTAGAAATAAATAAAATAATTTAAATAAAGCAGAAAATAGAAAAAACGAAAAAGCCCACCTACTAGGCCACAGCGGCCTGCATACGACTAGAAACCCAACTTGTAGTTGGGCCAGGATGCAGGCCCGCTAGGCCAGTAGGCCCCACAGGACAGAGTAGGAGTACTAGGCCCAGAAGGCCTGCATTAGAGAGGAGCTCGATGCAGTGCCCGCACCGGGGCTTATAAACATGTCCTGGGCTCCTCGACTAGCGAGGTGGGACTAAACATTGTGCACCGCGGGGTGGCAGCGCACACCCTTTAGTACCGGGTCGTGGCTGCAACCGGTACTAAAGACCCCCCCTTTAGTACCGGTTGCA
>NC_057796.1:400385843-400425133 GCF_018294505.1 Triticum aestivum | reverse complement strand
GTCCCCGTCACCGTCCGTCGCCATCCCCGTCGTCGCCGTCCCTGTCGCCGCCCCGGCCCGTCGCCGCCCGTCTCCATCCCCGTCGTCGCCGCCCGTCGCCGTCCCCGTCGCCGCCCCCATCGCCTCGCCTCGCCGGTGAGCTCCTGCCCCGCCATGGCCACACACACACACACACACACATTGTTAGTAATAAAAATGTTAGTAATTTTTATGTTTTTTAGTTATAGAAATGTTTATAGAAATGTTAGAATTTTTTTTTCTGTTTTTTAGTTATAGAAATGTTATAGAAATGTTAGTTATATAGAAATGTTAGAAATTTTAGAAATGTTAGTTTTAGCTAGATGAATTAGATTAATGTCAAATTGTTAAACGATGATCGATGTTATAGATGCATATAGAATTTGCATATAGAATTTTGACATATGCAACGACATCATTTTTTAAATTTGTATATAAGAAATCACAATCCAATCATCTAAAAATGTTACGTTTGCATATAGTATTTGTTCACGACGATGCCCGGCCCGCATCAGCGCCGTCGACCATTTCGCAACGACGTCCTGCTTCAGAGGACCCATGTCCGGGACTGGGCTCTGTCGGGCTGGCACTGGGAGGTGCTATCTTCAGGGGCGCTTCGCTTGGTGAGGAACCCGGCCCCAGGTCCCGTCGTCGACCCTGAGCTCCTTTGGTGGCGTTCGCGTGGGCCACTTTCGGTGCGGAGGGAGCCGGCCCCGCCGGAGGTGGTACGTCGCCGTGTGAGGGAGGAGGACGAGCACGTCCGTCTCTACATGGCTGCTATGGACGTCAGGTTCTCCAATACCTGGTAGGTTCTTCGGGGATCTCACCCGAGCTATGATCCTGTGATGGTTCCTTCTCTTTGGGTGTCCACCACCCGCGCCTCAGGAACCGCGAGTGAACTAGATTTTTCTGTAGTATTCGATCTTTATTAGCTAGCTATGTATTCGACATATAATATTCGAGATGATGTATCCGAGATTATATATATTATTCGAGACTATGTATTAGAGATTATATATATTATCTGATAATATTCGAGACAATGTATTGGAGATTATATTCGATGATGCATATTATGTACTATGATTCAGTTTTTCCTTATTGATTGCATGCATGCATTGTAATTTGAATACTAAATTGTTTTATATTTCTTCTAAATTAGTTAAATAAAAGCTATGCCTGACTATACCGGCAGAGAAGGAGAAGAGGCCCTGTTCGAGATCATACGCTCCCCTGGCCGGCCAGATGATCAGAATGAAGCAGATGATGGCTCCCAATATCTAAACAATACCGGGGAGGGTGATATGATATTCGATCGTGGTGATCGAATTGATGAAGTCCAGAACTATGATTATGATGATGAAGAAAATGTTGATCTTGAAATAACAGAGATCGGCGAGGTATATTTATATAAGCAGGCATCTGGTGATCATCACATGTTTTTAAGGAGTTGAAGATATATTAACCAATTGATCTTTCTTCTTTCAGCCCTCCGGATCAAGCAAATCTGACAGCAGGACAGTGCGAGGCCCGGCCAAAAGGTTGAAATAGGGCGTAAAGTACAACATAGATACCATCAAAACTGATGGCGAACCAATCTTGCCTAAGAAGAATGCGAACAAGTTCGTTCGTCAGTGCGGAGTTCTTGTGAAGGACTAAATCCTGATCTCCATGCAAGAATCGAAAAAGCCAGCAAAGGAACGTCCAGATCTAACTTGGGTCGACGACAGAGCAAAAGATCTGCTTTGGGAATCTCTCATGGAACAATTCAGCCTACCAGATAATTTCACAGATGCAGATGTGCAGAAAGTGA
Source organism: Triticum aestivum (assembly GCF_018294505.1). Taxonomy (NCBI): domain Eukaryota; kingdom Viridiplantae; phylum Streptophyta; class Magnoliopsida; order Poales; family Poaceae; genus Triticum; species Triticum aestivum. The sequence continues at coordinate 400,423,302 of NC_057796.1, read as the reverse complement.
AGGCGGCTGCTCTTAGGAAGATGGCAATTGTATTCAGCACCCACAATAAAAAAAATATGGCCAAAGTACGTCGAAGGAGGAAAGAAGACTCCAGAATTCAAGGGAACACTGGAGAAGCAAAGAGAGCACTGGCCCGATTTCGTGAAATTCAAGGAATCGGAATTATCTAAGGAACGGTTGAGAGTAAACAAGGCCAATGCCGCAAAAAGGAGCAGTTCCATAAGCTGGGGCCAGGTGGCTACGCGGTGGCAATGCCTAAGTGGGATAAGTCTGCGCAAGAGATGCTGGATGCATCAGTCACTCCAATTACTAAGAGCTGGCCCCCCAGGGTCAGGACTTGGTTCTATGCGCATAGGGGGCGTTGGACCCGAAGACAGGCAAGGTTTCGAAGAGGGCAAGTCTTAAAGGAGTCGAAGATAAGATACTTGTTGCAATAGATGAGGCTCGAACAGGGGTGTTCACGCCCAACAGAGAGAACGACGAGCTTACGCGCGCCCTGGGAAATCCTGAACACCCGGGAAGAACATGAGGCAAATGCGTTGTTCCGTGGTATGAGGGGTTTGCGGACTGGAACGCCGACTACAGAAGCCGTGCGAGAAGGAAGATGGAGGAGGAGAAGAAGAGGAAGCTGGAGGAGGAGCAGAGGAAGCAGGAAGCAGAACGCCTTAAATGCCTAGAACCAAAGCACGCGGAGTTGGCACTCCAATTCCAGCGGCAGCAGCAGCAAATCGACTCACTTAGCCAAGAAAGGGGGTCTCAGCAGTGGCACCAGCTAGTGGATAATCCAGCATTAGATAGCACCGTCCCATCCATGCCGAGAAGCAACGTGGGTTTCGCCCCGGGCGAGGCACAGCTGCTGGATAGATACCCTGTGGATGACATCATGGAGAGCACTAATTGTGAGTTACACTTCAAAATGAAGAACATATCCATGAAGGTGGCGGACTCCGTTCCTTATACAAATTCCCTCGGAGCAACCTTCCATTGCAACCCGATTCCAGCTGGCTATGCTCGTGTCCAGGTTGATGAGGTGGTGGACCAATATTCGGGGCTAGAGCTTGCCATTCCTGGAGGTGACGAGGAGCACACATTGGGAGAGGCCAAACATCGTATCATCCTATGGAGAATTGCATCATCTTTCCAAGGCCATCGACACCGTGTCAGCCGACTCCTCCTCGAAGTCCGCCACCGCGTCAGCAATCTCCCGCTCCTGCAAGTGATCATCAGCCGCCGCCTCAGCATAGTCCTGCTCCTTCAAGTCCGCCAACTCGTCAGGCCACTCCTCCTCCTCAAAGTCCGGCAGCACATCAGCCAACTCCTGCTCTAAGTCCAGCACCGCATCAGCCCACTCCTCCTCCTCCAAGTCTGGCACCGCGTCAGCCCACTTCTCCTCCAAGTCAGCCATGTCAGCAGTCTCCGCCGCCAACTCAGCAACAACACAAGAGAGCCACCGCAGCTATGGTGTGTAGCGCTACAAGTCGAGGTAGTATGATGTCTACTACACAACCTTCTTCTAGTAGACGTTGTGAGCCTCCAAGTGCAGAGGTTTGTAGGACAGTAGCAAATTTCCCTCAAGTGGATGACCTAAGGTTTATCAATCCGTGGGAGGCGTAGGATGAAGATGGTCTCTCTCAAGCAACCCTGCAACCAAATAACAAAGAGTCTCTTGTGTCCCCAACACACCCAATACAATGGTAAGTTGTATAGGTGCACTAGTTCGGCGAAGAGATGGTGATACGAGTGCAATATGGATGGTAGATATGAGTATTTGTAATCTGAAATTATAAAAACAGCAAGGTAACTAATGATAAAAGTGAGCACAAACGGTATTGCAATGCGTTGAAACAAGGCCTAAGGTTCATATTTTCATTAGTGCAAGTTCTCTCAACAATAATAACACAATTGGATCATATAACTATCCCTCAACATGCAACAAAGAGTCACTCCAAAGTCACTAATAGCGGAGAACAAATGAAGAGATTATTGTAGGGTACGAAACCACCTCAAAGTTATTCTTTCTGATCGATCTATTCAAGAGTTCGTACTAGAATAACACCTTAAGACACAAATCAACCAAAATCCTAATGTCACCTAGATACTCCAATGTCACCTCAAGTATCCATGGGTATGATTATACGATATGCATCACACAATCTCATATTCATCTATTCAACCAACACAAAGTACTTCAAAGAGTGCCCCAAAGTTTCTACCGGAGAGTCAAGACGAAAATGTGTGCCAACCCCTATGCATAAGTTCACAATGCTACGGAACCCGCTAGTTGATCACCAAAACATACATCAAGTAGATCACGTGAATATCCCATTGTCACCACAGATAAGCACATGCAAGACATACATCAAGTGTTCTCAAATCCTTAAAGACTCAATCCGATAAGATAACTTCAAAGGTAAAACTCAATCCATTACAAGAGAGTAGAGGGGAGAAACATCATAAGATCCAACTATAATAGCAAAGCTCGCGATACATCAAGATCGTACCACATCGAGAACACGAGAGAGAGAGAGAGAGAGATCAAACACATAGCTACTGGTACATACCCTCAGCCCTGTGGGTGAACTACTCCCTCCTCATCATGGAGAGCGCCGGGGTGATGAAGATGGCCACTGGTGAGGGTTCCCCCCCTCCGGCAGGGTGCCGGAACGGGTCTAGATTGGTTTTCGGTGGCTACAGAGGCTTGCGGCGGTGGAACTCCCAATCTATTCTGCTCCCTGATGTTTTTAGGGTATATGGATATATATAGGCGAAAGAAGTCGGTCAGGGGAGCCACGAGGTCCCACGAGGGTGGGGGCGTGCCCAGGGGGGTAGGGCGCGCCTCCCTGCCTCATGGCTTCCTCGAAGCTTCCCTGACGTCTACTCCAATTCTCCTGGATTGCTTCCGTTCCAAAATTAACTATCCTGAAGACTTCATTCCGTTTGGACTCCGTTTGATATTCCTTTTCTTCGAAACACTGAAATAGGCAAGAAAACAACAATTTGGACTGGGCCTCCGGTTAATAGGTTAGTCCCAAAAATAATATAAAAGTGTTTAGTAAAGCCCATAAACATCCAAAACAGAGAATATAATAGCATGAATACTTCATAAATTATAGATACGTTGGAGACATATCAGCATCCCCAAGCTTAATTCCTGCTCATCCTCGAGTAGGTAAATGATAAAAGAAATAATTTATGAAGTGTGAATGCTAGCAGGCGCACAAGCTTCATCAATGATAATTTCAATCACCTTTTCTAGCATCATTATATGTCATAACAGTAGCTCATCTCATAAAACTTTTCATGATCAAGTAACAAACTACTCACATGTTAAAGTATAGATCATAAACTTTCTTGAAAACTAACAAACCGTGTTATTAGTCATCAAACAATTACAAATCATCTTATTTTCAGGAAGAGTCTATGTCAGAGCTTTGATTCAGCAAACTTCACATACTCAACTATCATTTAGTCTTTCACAATTGCTAACACTCACGCGATATTTATGGGTTCAAAGTTATCAGACACAGAGAAAGATAGGGGCTTATAGATTCACCTCCCAACCTTTTACCTCAAGGGTAATGTCAACAATAATAGTTCATGATGCCTTACATCTAATTGGATATATATATCAGGATCTTTCCAACACAATGTGCTTGCCAAAGGATAAAATGTAAAAAGGAAAGGTGATGATCACCATGACTCTTGCATAAGGTATAAGACAAGAATAAAAGATAGGCCCTTCGCAGAGGGAAGCAGAGGTTGTTATGCGCTTTTATAGTTGGATGCACAAAATCTTAATGCGAAAGAACGTCACTTTATATTGCCACTTGTGATAGGGACCTTTATTATGCAGTCCGTCGCTTTTATTGCTTCCACATCACAAGATCGTACAAAGCTTATTTTCTCCACACTAATAGATCATACATATTTAGAGAGCAATTGTTATTGCATGCACCGATGACAACTTGCTTGAAGGATCTTACTCAATCCATAGGTAGGTATGGTGGACTCTCATGGCAATACTGGTTTAAGGGATGTTTGGAAGCACAAGTAGTATCTCTACTTGGTGCAAAGAATTGGCTAGCATGAGGGAGAAAGGCAAGCTCAACATGTTCGGTGATCCATGACAATATACTTTATTTCAGATATAAGAAAACATAACCCATTACATTGTCTTCCTTGTCCAACATCAACCTTTTAACATGTCATATTTTAATGAGTGCTCACAATTACAAAAGATGTCCAAGATAGTATATTTATATGTGAAATCTCTCTTCCCTCAATATTCTTTCATGAATTGTTCAAGTGACCAATACAATGTTTGCTAACCTTCAATAAATTTACCACCTCTACTTCTTATATGTGAAGTCATTAATCCCCATGCGATAAGCATATAAAACATATATAATTTCAGATTTATGATATTCAAATCATTCAACTATTTACTCATAGGATATAAGTGAAGCACACGAGTAAATGACAAACTACTCCAAAAAGATATAAGTTAAATAATTATGTAGCTATGTGAAGACTCTCTCTCATTTAAGAATTTCAGATCTTGGGATATTATTCAAACAGCAAGCAAAACAAAGTAAAACGACATTTCAAGGATAGCAAACATCATGTGAAGAAGCAAAAACTTAGGATAAACCGATACTAACCGATAGTTGTCGAAGAAGAAAGGTGGGATGCCAACCGGGGCATCCCCAAGCTTAGACGCTTGAGACTTCTTGAAATATTATCTTGGGATGCCTTGGGCATCCCCAAGCTTGAGCTTTTGTGTCTCCTTAATTCCTCTCATATCACGGTCTCCCTAAATCTCAAGAGCTTCATCCACACAAAACTCAACAAGGACTCATGAGATAAGTTAGTATAAACCAATGCAAAAACCTTATCATACTATACTGTAGCAAATCACTAAAATTATTATCCAACATTCCATGCTAAATGGCTCTGCATATTTAATAGTCCTGTCCTCAAATAGAATCATTAAAGAAGCAAACATATGCAAACAATGCAAACATAACAACAATCTGCCTAAACAGGATAGTCTGTAAAGAATGCAGCAAGATCCATACTTCCCTAGCTCCAAAAATTATTAAAGAAAATGCCCACTGTAGTAAATTTATCAGAGCCTATTATGCAAAAGGTTTCAACATTTTATCACATTCTGACTTTTCTAGGGAATTTTTGCAACAGCGGTAAACTTTCTGTTTTGAAACAGCAACATGTAGACTTGTAAAATAAGCATAGTAAAGGCTATCAATGCCACTTTTATTGAAATAAAAGATGCAAAACATTGTTCTAAATAACAGCAAGAAAATCCTAACAAAATAAATTGACGCTCCATGCAAAACACATATCATGTGGTGAATAAAAATATAGCTCCAAGTAAAGTTACCGATGAATGAAGACAAAAGAGGGGATGCCTTCCGGGGCATCCCCAAGCTTAGGATCTTGGTCGTCCTTGAATATTGCCTTGGTGCCTTGGGCATACCCAAGCTTAGGCTCTTGCCACTCCTTATTCCATAGTCCATCGAATCTTTTCCCAAAACTTGAAAACTTCACAACACAAAACTCAACAGAAAACTCGTAAGCTCCGTTAGTATAAGAAAATAAAACCACCACTTAGGTACTGTTGTGAACTCACTCTAAATTCATATTGGTGTAATATCTACTGTATTCCACCTTCTGTATGGTTCATACCCTCCGATACTACTCATAGATTCATCAAAATAAGCAAACAACACACTGAAAACAGAATCTGTCAAAAAACAGAACAGTCTGTAGTAATCTGTATCAAACGTATATTTCTAGAACTCCAAAAATTCTAAAATAAATTGGTGGACCTGAGAAATTTGTCTATTAATCTTCTGCAAAAAGAATCAACTTAAAATCACTCTCTGTAAAAAATGACAGCTAAACTCGTGAGTGCAAAGTTTCTGTTTTTTACAGCAAGATCACATTAACTTCCACCCAAGTCTTCCCAAAGGTTCTACTTGGCACTTTATTGAAACAAAAGCTATAAAACATGATTACTACAGTAGCTTAATCATGTGAAAACACAAAAAAAGTAGGGGTAAAGATTGGGTTGTCTCCCAACAAGCGCTTTTCTTTAATGCCTTTCTAGCTAGTCTTGCTACCTCTTGAGCACTGCATTGGTTTTCCCTTGAAGAGGAAAGGGTGATGCAGTAAAGCAGCGTAAGTATTTCCCTCAGTTTGTGAGAGCCAAGGTATCGATCCAGTAGGAGGCCACGCACGAGTCCCTCGCACCTACACAAACAAATAAAATCCTCGCAACCAACGCAATAAAGGGGTTGTCAATCCCTTCACGGTCACTTACGAAAGTGAGATCTGATAGATATGATAAGATAATATTTTTGGTATTTTTATGATAAAGATGCAAAGTAAAATAAAAGGCAATAAAAATTGCTAAGTATTGGAAGATTATTATGATGGAAAATAGACCCGGGAGCCATAGGTTTCACTAGTGGCTTCTCTCGAGAGCATAAGTATTACAGTGGGTAAACAAATTACTGTTGAGCAATTGACAGAATTGAGCATAGTTATGAGAATATCTAGGTATGATCATGTATATAAGCATCACGTCCGAGACAAGTAGACCGACTCCTGCCTGCATCTACTACTATTACTCCACACATCGACCGCTATCCAGCATGCATCTAGAGTATTAAGTTCAAAAGAACAGAGTAACACTTTAAGTAAGATGACATGATGTAGAGGGATAAACTCATGCAATATGATATAAACCCCATCTTGTTATCCTCGATGGCAACAATACAATACGTGCCTTGCTGCCCCTACTGTCACTGGGAAAGGACACCGCAAGATTGAACCCAAAGCTAAGCACTTCTCCCATTGCAAGAAAGATCAATCTAGTAGGCCAAACCAAACTGATAATTCGAAGAGACTTGCAAATATAACCAATCATACATAAAAGAATTCAGAGAAGATTCAAATATTGTTCATAGATAAACTTGATCATAAACCCATAATTCATCGGTCTCAACAAACACACCGCAAAAGAAGATTACATCGAATAGATCTCCACAAGAGAGGGGGAGAACATTGTATTGAGATCCAAAGAGAGTGAACAAGCCATCTAGCTAATAACTATGGACCCGAAGGTGTGAGGTAAATTACTCACACATCATCGGAGAGGCTATGGTGTTGATGTAGAAGCCCTCAGTGATCGATGCCCCCTCCGACGGAGCTCCAGAAAAGGCCCCAAGATGGGATCTCACGGGTACAGAAGGTTGCGGCGGTGGAATTAGGTTTTTGTCTCCGTATCTGGTAGTTTGGGGGTCCGTAGTTATATATAGGAGGAAGAAGTACGTCGGTGGAGCAACATGGGCCCCATGAGGGTGGAGGGCGCGCCTGGGGGGTAGGCACGCCCCCTACCTCGTGCCTTCCTTGTTGATGTCTTGACGTAGGGTCCAAGTCCTCTGGATCATGTTCCCAAATGTTTCATTCCGTTTGGACTCCGGTTGATATTCTTTTTCTGCGAAACTCTGAAATAGGCAAAAACAGCAATTCTGGGCTGGGCCTCCGGTTAATAGGTTAGTCCCGAAAATAATATAAAAGTGTATAATAAAGCCCAATAATGTCCAAAACAGAATATAATATAGCATGGAACAATAAAAAATTATAGATACGTTGGAGACGTATCAAGCATCCCCAAGCTTAATTCCTGCTCGTCCTCGAGTAGGTAAATGATAAAACAGAATTTTTGATGTGGAATGCTAGTTGGCATAATTTCAATGTAATTCTCTTAATTGTGGTATGAATATTCAGATCCGAAAGATTCAAGACAAAATTGTTACTATCTACAAAGCTCGAATTGTCACAAAAAGGTTTTTCGACAAGTTCAAAGTGTTGACTAGGATGAGATTTTCTCACTCGTATCGATGCTTAAGTCTGTCCGAATCATGTTAGCAATTGCCATGTTTTATGAAATCTGGCAAATGGAAGTCAAAAACTGCATTCCTTAATGGATTTCTTAAAGAAGAGTTGTATATGATGCAACCAGAAGGTTTTGTCAATCCTAAAGGTGCTAACAAAATGTGCAAGCTCCAGCGATCCATCTATGTACTGGTGCAAGCATCTCGGAGTTGGAATATACGCTTTGATGTACATATCAAACGGAGTCCAAACGGGATAAAAACTGACGGAGAATTTTTTGGAATATATGTGATTTTGGGAAGAAGAATCAACGCGAGACGATGCCCGAGGGGGCCACGACGCGGGGGGGGGGGGGCGCCCCTGACCCTCGTGGACACCCCGTAAGGAGGTTGGTGCCCTTCTTTCGCCGCAAGAAAGCCAATATCTGGATAAAAATCATGTCCAAATTTCAGCCCAATCGGAGTTATGGATCTCCGGGAATATAAGAAACGGTGAAAGGCCAGAATCTAAAGCGCAGAAACAGAGAGAGACAGAGAGACAGATCAATCTCGGAGGGGCTATCGCCCCTCCACCACCATGGAAGCCATGGACCAGAGGGGAAACCCTTCTCCCATCTAGGGAGAAGTTCAAGGAAGAAGAAGAAGAAGAAGAAGAAGGGGGCCCCTCTCCCCCTCTCTCCCGGTGGCGCCGGAACACCGCCGGGGCCATCATCATCACCGCGATCTACACCAACACCTCCGTCATCTTCACCAACATCTTCATCACCTTCCCCCATCTATCTACAGCGGTCCACTTTCCAGCAACCCGTTGTACCCTCTACTTGAACATGGTGCTTTATGTTTCATATTATTATCCAATGATGTGTTGCCATCCTATGATGTCTAAGTAGATTTTCATTGTCCTATCGGTAATTGGTGAATTGCTATGATTGGTTTAATTTGCTTGTGGTTATGTTGCTGTCCTTTGGTGGCCATCATATGAGCGCGCGTGTGGATCACACCATAGGGTTAGTTGTATGTTGAGAGGACTATGTATTGGAGGGCAAGAGTGACAGAAGCTTCAACCTAGCATATAAATTGATGCATACGGGATTGAAGGGGGACCAATCTATCTTAATGCTATGGTTGGGTTTTACCTTAATGAACATTAGCAGTTGCGGATGCTTGCTAATAATTCCAATCATAAGTGCATAGAATTCCAAGTCAGGGATGACATGCTAGCAGTGACCTCTCCCACATAAAACTTGCTATCGATCTAGTAAAGTAGTCAATTTCTTAGGGACAATTTCGCAACTCCTACCACCACTTTTCCACACTCGCTATACTAACTTTATTGTGTCTTTATCTAAACAGCCCCTAGTTTTTATTTACGTGCTCTTTATATTCTTGCAAACCTATCCCGTTACACCTACAAAGTACTTCTAGTTTTATACTTGTTCTAGGTAAAGCGAACGTTAAGCGTGCGTAGAGTTGTATCGGTGGTCAATAGAACTTGAGGGAATATTTGTTCTACCTTTAGCTCCTCATTGGGTTCGACACTCTTACTCATCGAAAGAGGCTACAATTGATCCCCTATACTTGCGGGTTATCAAGACCTTTTTCTGGCGCTGTTTCCGAGGAGTTATAGGGTGGGGTGAATATTCTCGTGTGTGCTTGTTTGCTTTATCACTAAGTAGTTTTTATTTTGTGCTCTTGTTTTGTATCTTTAGTTATGGGTAGGAAACGCAAAATACCAAAAAAATTAGTTGTTCCTGAAGGAAATATGCCCTAGAGGCAATAATAAAGTTATTATTTATTTCCTTATATCATGATAAATGTTTATTATTCATGCTAGAATTGTATTAACCGGAAACTTGATACATGTGTGAATACATAGACAAACAGAGTGTCACTAGTATGCCTCTTCTTGACTAGCTCGTTGATCAAAGATGGTTAAGTTTCCTAGCCATTGACATGGGTTGTCATTTGATTAACGAGATCACATCATTAGGAGAATGATGTGATTGACTTGACCCATTCCGTTAGCTTAGCACTCGATCGTTTAGTATGTTGCTATTGCTTTCTTCATGACTTATACATGTTCCTATGACTATGAGATTATGCAACTCCCGTTTACCGGAGGAACACTTTGTGTGCTACCAAACATCATAACGTAACTGGGTGATTATAAAGGTGCTCTACAGGTGTCTCCAAAGGTACTTGTTGGGTTGGCGTATTTCGAGATTAGGATTTGTCACTCCGATTGTCGGAGAGGTATCTCTGGGCCCACTCAGTAATACACATCACTATAAGCCTTGCAATTATTGTGACTAATGAGTTAGTTGCGGGATGATGTATTACGGAACGAGTAAAGAGACTTGCCGGTAATGAGATTGAACTAGGTATCGAGATACCGACGATCGAATCTCGGGCAAGTAACATACCGATGACAAAGGGAACAACGTATGTTGTTATGCGGTCTGACCGATAAAGATCTTCGTAGAATATGTGGGAACCAATATGAGCATCTAGGTTCCGCTATTGGTTATTGACCGGAGAGGTGTCTCAGTCATGTCTACATAGTTCTCGAACCCGTAGGGTCCGCACGCTTAAAGTTAGATGACGGTTATATTATGAGTTTATGTGTTTTGATGTACCGAAGGAGTTCGGAGTCCCGGATGAGATCGGGGACATGACGAGGAGTCTCGAAATGGCCGAGACGTAAAGATCGATATATTGGACGACTATATTCGGACTTCGGAAAGGTTCCAAGTGATTCAGGTATTTTTCGGAGTACCGGAGAGTTATGGGAATTCGTATTGGGCCTTAATGGGCCATACGGGAAAGGAGAGAAAGGCCCCAAAGGGTGGCCGCACCCCTCCCCATGGACTAGTCCAAATTGGACTAGGGAGGGGGGGCGCCCCCTTCCTTCTTTCTCCTTCTCCCTTCCCTTCTCCTATTCCAACAAGGAAAGGAGGAATCCTACTCCCGGTGGGAGTAGGACTCCCCCCTTGGCGCGCCCTCCTCCTAGGCCGGCGGCCTCCCCCCTTGCTCCTTTATATACAGGGGCAGGGGGGCACCCCATAGGCACAACAATTGATCATTGATCTCTTAGCCGTGTGCGGTGCCCCCTCCACCATATTACACCTCGATAATATCGTATCGGTGCTTAGGCGAAGCCCTGCGTCGGTAGAACATCATCATTGTCACCACGCCGTCGTGCTGACGAAACTCTCCCTCAACACTCGGCTGGATCGGAGTTCGAGGGACGTCATCGAGCTGATCGTGTGCTGAACTCGGAGGTGCCGTGCGTTCGGTACTTGATCGGTCGGATCGTGAAGACGTACGACTACATCAACCGCGTTGTGTTACCGCTTCCGCTATCGGTCTACGAGGGTACGTGGACAACACTCTCCCCTCTCGTTGCTATGCATCACCATGTTCTTGCGTGTTCGTAGGAATTTTTTTTGAAATTACTACGTTCCCCAACAGTGGTATCAGAGCCTGGTTTTATGCGTTGATGTTATATGCACGAGTAGAACACAAGTGAGTTGTGGGCGATATAAGTCATACTGCTTACCAGCATGTCATACTTTGGTTCGGCGGTATTGTGAGATGAAGCGGCCCGGACCGACATTACGCGTACGCTTACGCGAGACTGGTTTCACCGTTGCGAGCACTCGTTTCTTAAAGGTGACTGGCGGGTGTCTGTCTCTCTCACTTTAGTTGAACCGAGTGTGGCTACGCCCGGTCCTTGCGAAGGTTAAAACAGCACCAACTTGACAAACTATCGTTGTGGTTTTGATGCATAGGTAAGAACGGTTCTTGCTAAGCCCGTAGCAGCCACGTAAAACTTGCAACAACAAAGTAGAGGACGTCTAACTTGTTTTTGCAGGGCATGTTGTGATGTGATATGGTCAAGACATGATGCTATATTTTATTGTATGAGATGATCATGTTTTGTAACCGAGTTATCGGCAACTGGCAGGAGCCATATGGTTGTCGCTTTATTGTATGAAATGCAATCGCCATGTAATTGTTTTACTTTATCACTAAGCGGTAGCGATAGTCGTAAAAGCAATAGTTGGCGAGACGACAACGATGCTACGATGGAGATCAAGGTGTCGCGCCGGTGACGATGGTGATCATGACGGTGCTTCGGAGATGGAGATCACAAGCACAAGATGATGATGGCCATATCATATCACTTATATTGATTGCATGTGATGTTTATCTTTTATGCATCTTATCTTGCTTTGATTGACGGTAGCATTATAAGATGATCTCTCACTAAAATTTCAAGATAAAAGTGTTCTCCCTGAGTATGCACCGTTGCGAAAGTTCTTCGTGCTGAGACACCACGTGATGATCGGGTGTGATAGGCTCTACGTTCAAATACAACGGGTGCAAAACAGTTGCACACGTGGAATACTCAGGTTAAACTTGACGAGCCTAGCATATGCAGATATGGCATCGGAACACGGATACCGAAAGGTCGAGCGTGAATCATATAGTAGATATGATCAACATAGTGATGTTCACCATTGAAACTACTCCATCTCACGTGATGATCGGACATGGTTTAGTTGATATGGATCACGTGATCACTTAGAGGATTAGAGGGATGTCTATCTAAGTGGGAGTTCTTAAGTAATATCATTAATTGAACTTAAATTTATCATGAACTTAGTCCTGATAGTATTTTTGCAAATTATGTTGTAGATCAATAGCTCGCGTTGTTGCTTCCTTGTGTTTATTTTTGATATGTTCCTAGAGAAAATTATGTTGAAAGATATTAGTAGCAAAGATGCGGATTGGATCCGTGATCTGAGGATTATCCTCATTGCTGCACAGAAGAATTATGTCCTTGATGCACCGCTAGGTAACAGACCTATTACAGGAGCAGATGCAGACGTTATGAACGTTTGGCTAGCTCAATATGATGACTACTTGATAGTTTAGTGCACCATGCTTAACGGCTTAGAATCGGGACTTCAAAGACGTTTTGAACGTCATGGACCATATGAGATGTTCCAGGAGTTGACGTTAATATTTCAAGCAAATACCCGAGTTGAGAGATATGAAGTCTCCAACAAGTTCTATAGCTAAAAGATGGAGGAGAATAGCTCAAGCAGTGAGCATGTGCTCAGATTGTCTGGGTACTACAATCGCTTGAATCAAGTGGGAGTTAATCTTCCAGATAAAATAGTGATTGACAGAATTCTCTAGTCACCATCACCAAGTTAGTAGAACTTCGTGATGAACTATAGTATGTAAGGGATGACGAAAGTAATTCCCGAGCTCTTCGCGATGCTGAAATCGATGAAGGTAGAAATCAAGAAAGAGCATCAAGTGTTGATGGTTGACGAGACCACTAGTTTCAAGAAAAGGGCAAAGGGAAGAAGGGGAACTTCAAGAACAACCGCAAGCAAGTTGCTGCTCAAGTGAAGAAGCCTAAGTCTGGTCCTAAGCCTGAGACTAAGTGCTTCTACTGCAAAGGGACTGGTCACTGGAAGCGGAACTACCCCAACTATTTGGTGGATAAGAAGGATGGCAAAGTGAACAAAGGTATATTGGATATACATGTTATTGATGTGTACTTTACTAGTGTTTATAGCAACCCCTCGGTATTTGATACTGGTTCAGTTGCTAAGAGTAGTAACTCGAAACGGGAGTTGCAGAATAAACAGAGACTAGTAAAAGGCGAGGTGACGATGAGTGTTGGAAGTAGTTCCAAGATTGATATGATCATCATCGCACACTCCCTATACTTTCGGGATTAGTGTTGAAACTAAATAAGTGTTATTTGGTGTTTGCGTTGAGCATGAATATGATTTGATCATGTTTGTTGCAATACGGTTATTCATTTAAATTAGAGAATAATTGTTGTTCTGTTTACATGAATAAAACCTTCTATGGTCATACACCCAATAAAATGGTTTGTTGGATCTCGATCGTAGTGATACACATATTCATAATAATGAAGCCAAAAGATGCAAAGTTAATAATGATAGTGCAACTTATTTGTGGCACTGCCGTTTAGGCCATATTGGTGTAAAGCGCATGAAGAAACTCCATACTGATGGGATTTTGGAATCACTTGATTATGAATCACTTGATGCTTGCGAACCGTGCCTCATGGGCAAGATGACTAAAACGCCGTTCTCCGGAACTATGGAGAGAGCAACAAATTTGTTGGGAATCATACATACAGATGTATGTGGTCCGATGAATATTGAGGCTCGCAGCAGGTATCATTATTTTCTGACCTTCACAGATGATTTGAGCAGATATGGGTATATCTACTTAATGAAACAGAAGTCTAAAACATTTGAAAATTTCATATAATTTCAGAGTGAAGCGGAAAATCATCGTAACAAGAAAATAAGGTTTCTACGATCTGATCGCGGAGACAAATATTTGAGTTACGAGTTTGGTCTTCAAATTAAAACAATGTGGAATAGTTTCACAAATTCGTGCCACCTGGAACACCACAACATAATGGTGTCTCCAAACGTCATAACCGTAGTTTATTGGATATAGTGCAATCTATGATGTTTCTTACCGATTTACCACTATCGTTTTGGGGTTATGCATTAGAGACACCTGCATTCACGTTAAATAGGGTACCATCTAAATCCGTTGAGACGACATCCTATGAACTGTGGTTTAGCAAGAAACAAAAGTTGTCGTTTCTTAAAGTTTGGGGTTGCGATGCTTATGTGAAAAGGTTTCATCCTGATAAGCTCAAAACCAAATCGGAAAAATGTGTCTTCATAGGATACCCAAAGGAGACAGTTGGGTACACCTTCTATCACAGATCCGAAGGCAAGACATTCGTTGCTAAGAATGGATCCTTTCTAGAGAAGGAGTTTCTCTCGAAAGAAGTGAGTGGGAGGAAAGTAGAACTTGATGAGGTAATTGTACCTGCTCCCTTATTGGAATGTAGTTCATCGCAGAAACGAGTTTCTGTGACGCCTATACCAATTAGTGAGGAAGTTAATGATGATGATCATGAAACTTCAGATCAAGTTATTACTGAACCTCGTAGGTCAACCAGAGTAAGATCCGCACCAGAGTGGTACGGTAATCCTGTTCTGGAGGTTATGTTACTAGACCATGACGAACCTACGAACTATGAAGAAGCAATGGTGAGCCCAAATTCCGCAAATTGGCTTGAGGCCATGAAATCTGAGATGGGATCCATGTATGAGAACAAAGTGTGGACTTTGGTTGACTTGCCCGATGATCGGCAAGCCATAGAAAATAAATGGATCTTCAAGAGGAAGACGGACGCTGATAGTAGTGTTACTATCTACAAAGCTAGACTTGTCGGAAAAAGGTTTTTGACAAAGTTCAAGGTGTTGACTACGATGAGATTTTCTCACTCGCAGCGATGCTTAAGTCTGTCTGAATCATGTTAGCAATTGCCGCATTTTATGAAATATGGCAAATGGATAAACAAAACTGCATTCCTTAATGGATTCATTGAAGAAGAGTTATATATGATGCAACCAGGAGGTTTTGTGAATCCTAAAAGTGCTAACAAAATATGCAAGCTCCAGCGATCCATCTATGGACTAGTGCAAGCATCTCGGAGTTGGAATATACGCTTTGATAAGTTGATCAAAGGATATAGTTTTATACAGACTTGCGGTGAAGCCTGTATTTACAAGAAAGTGAGTGGGAGCACTACAGCATTTCTGATAAGTATATGTGAATGACATATTGTTGATCGGAAATAATGTAGAATTATTTTGCAAAGCATAAAGGAGTGTTTGAAAGGAGTTTTTCAAAGAAAGACCTCGGTGAAGCTGCTTACATATTGAGCATCAAGATCTATAGAGATAGATCAAGACGCTTGATAAAGTTTTTTCAGTGAGTACATACCTTAACAAGATTTTGAAGTGGTTCAAAATGGAACAGTCAAAGAAAGAGTTTCTTGCCCGTGTTACAAGGTGTGAAATTGAGTAAGACTCAAAGCCCGACCACGGCAGAAGATAGAAAAAGAATGAAAGTCATTCCCTATGCCTCGGCCATAGGTTCTATAAAGTATGCCATGCTGTATACCAGATCTATTGTATACCCTACACTGATTTTGGCAAGGGAGTACAATAGTGATCTAGGAGTAGATCACTGGACAGCGGTCAAAAGTATCCTTACTGGAATAAGGATATGTTTCTCGATTATGGAAGTGACAAAAGGTTCGTCGTAAAGGGTTACGTCGATGCAAGTTTTAACACTAATCTAGATGACTCTAAGTCTCGGTCTAGATACATATTGAAAGTGGGAGCAATTAGCTAGAGTAGCTCCGTGCAGAGCATTGTAGACATAGAAATTTGCAAAATACTTACGGATCTGAATGTGATAGACCCGTTGACTAAAAATTATCCCACAGCAAACATGATCACACCTTAGTACTCTTTGGGTGTTAATCACATAAGCGATGTGAACTAGATTACTGACTCTAGTAAACCCTTTGGGTGTTGGTCACATGACGATGTGAACTATGGGTTTTTAATCACATGGTGATGTGAACTATTGATGTTAAATCACATGGCGATGTGAACTAGATTATTGACTCTAGTGCAAGTGGGAGACTGAAGGAAATATGCCCTAGAGGCAATAATAAAGTTATTATTTATTTCCTTATATCATGATAAATGTTTATTATTCATGCTAGAATTGTATTAACCGGAAACTTGATACATGTGTGAATACATAGACAAACAGAGTGTCACTAGTATGCCTCTTCTTGACTAGCTCGTTGATCAAAGATGGTTAAGTTTCCTAGCCATTGACATGGGTTGTCATTTGATTAACGGGATCACATCATTAGGAGAATGATGTGATTGACTTGACCCATTCCGTTAGCTTAGCACTCGATCGTTTAGTATGTTGCTATTGCTTTCTTCATGACTTATACATGTTCCTATGACTATGAGATTATGCAACTCCCGTTTACCGGAGGAACACTTTGTGTGCTGCCAAACGTCACAACGTAACTGGGTGATTATAAAGGTGCTCTACAGGTGTCTCCAAAGGTACTTGTTGGGTTGGCGTATTTCGAGATTAGGATTTGTCACTCCGATTGTCGGAGAGGTATCTCTGGGCCCACTCAGTAATACACATCACTATAAGCCTTGCAAGCATTGTGACTAATGAGTTAGTTGCGGGATGATGTATTACGGAACGAGTAAAGAAACTTGCCGGTAACGAGATTGAACTAGGTGTTGAGATACCGACGATCGAATCTCGGGCAAGTAACATACCGATGACAAAGGGAACAACGTATGTTGTTATGCGGTCTGACCAATAAAGATCTTCGTAGAATATGTGGGAACCAATATGAGCATCCAGGTTCCGCTATTGGTTATTGACCGGAGAGGTGTCTCGGTCATGTCTACATAGTTCTCGAACCCGTAGGGTCCGCACGCTTAAAGTTAGATGACGGTTATATTATGAGTTTATGTGTTTTGATGTACCGAAGGAGTTCGGAGTCCCGGATGAGATCGGGGCATGACGAGGAGTCTCGAAATGGCCGAGACGTAAAGATCGATATATTGGACGACTATATTCGGACTTCGGAAAGGTTCCGAGTGATTCGGGTATTTTTGGAGTACCGGAGAGTTACGGGAATTCGTATTGGGCCTTAATGGGCCATACGGGAAAGGAGAGAAAGGCCCCAAAGGGTGGCCGCACCCCTCCCCATGGACTAGGGGAGGGGGGGCGCCCCCTTCCTTCTTTCTCCTTCTCCCTTCCCTTCTCCTATTCCAACAAGGAAAGGAGGAATCCTACTCCCCCCTTGGTGCGCCCTCCTCCTAGGCCGGTGGCCTCCCCCATTGCTCCTTTATATACGGGAGCAGGGGCACCCCATAGACACAACAATTGATCATTGATCTCTTAGCGGTGTGCGGTGCGCCCCTCCACCATATTACACCTCGATAATACCGTATCGGTGCTTAGGCGAAGCCCTGCGTCGGTAGAACATCATCATTGTCACCACGCCGTCGTGCTGACGAAACTCTCCCTCAACACTCGGCTGGATCGGAGTTCGAGGGACGTCATCGAGCTGAACGTGTGCTGTACTCGGAGGTGCCGTGCGTTCGGTACTTGATCGGTCGGATCGTGAAGACGTACGACTACATCAACCGCGTTGTGTTAACGCTTCCGCTATCGGTCTACGAGGGTACGTGGACAACACTCTCCCCTCTCGTTGCTATGCATCACCATGATCTTGCGTGTTCGTAGGAATTTTTTTTGAAATTACTACGTTCCCCAATAGTTCCTACTACACCAATGGTTGAAGAACCATTCAAAATCTATCACACTCCTAAAGATTTTTACTTGGATCATCTTTGATCCCTATGTGCTCGTGCTGAAACCCCAACTAGCTTAGTTGAGGGCAAATCTTTAGATGAGCATGCTTGTTATGTGCGACACCGCTTATCTCAAAAAGGGAAACTTTTACTGGATCAAATTCATCGTTTGCAATGCTATGCTTGGAATTTATGTGAAATATATGATTTTACTTGTTGTTCTGAAGACCCTAAGAAACACCTTCCCTACCAATGTGAGTTTAGTGATAATGGAATCGTATCTTCGCATGCTAAGGGTGTTTATAATTACAATGATGTTCAACAAATTGAAGTATTTGTTGCTTTTAAGGGTGCTTATGAAATTGCTTCTTTGATTGGAAAGTATGATGCTACTCTTTACAAATCTGAAAATTTTGCCATACTTAAATATTGTTATGATAATTATGCTTCTAATGCCTATGTTAAACCATATATTAAGGACTCCTCCACTGTCCAAGAAGATATTAATATTTTGTAGGAGTCTATGAAAGAAGGAATTGATGAAACTGTGGGCTCATTGGATGAAAAAGATGAGGAGGAGAGTGAAGAACAAAAGGAGGAAGATCGGATTAGCTACCCATGCCCACCTGGTAATGAGAGTAACTCTCCAACTCATACATTATTTAATGTCCCTTCGTTCTTACCGAAGGATGAATGCCATGATGATTGTTATGATCCTGTTGATTCTTTTGAAATATCCCTTTTTGATGATGCTTTCTATGCTTGTGGCCAAGATGCCAATATGAATGATGCTTATGGAGATGAACTTGCTATAGTTCCTTATGTTAAGAATGAAACTGTTTCTATTGCACCCACGCATGATAGTCCTATTATCTTTTTGAATTCTCCAAACTACACTACATCGGAGAAGTTTGTGCTTATTATGTATTATATTGATGGGTTGCGTTTTACTTCTACACATGATGATTTTGATAGATATAATATGCATGTGCTTGATGCTCCTACTTGCAATTATTATGAGAGAGGAACTATATCTCCACCTCTCTATGTTTCCAATATGATAAAATTGCAAGAAACTGCTTATGCTATGTATTGGCCTTTACTTTGTGTGCATGAATTGTTCTTTTATGACATGCCGATGCATAGGAAGAGAGTTAGAAATCGTTGTTGCATGATATATGTTACTTTGTGCTCACTACTAAATTACAAATCATTGTTAATTAAAATTGGATTTGATATACCTTGGGATCCGGGTGGATCAATTACTTGAGCACTATATGCCTAGCTTAATGGCTTTAAAGAAAGTGCTGCCAGGGAGACAACCCAGAAGTTTTAGAGAGTCATTTATTTCTGTTGAGTGCTTTTATAAAGTTTAAAAACAAGAAAATATAGAGGGGAAGCCAAAACTTTTCAAAAAGGAAAGTGAAAGTGAGAGAGACAAGCATTGTTGAAGTGGGGGAGCTCCTTGAACTTTGTTCATGCTCACGGAAACTTTGTGAATCTTGATTACAGAAACTTTTCAACAAAAATAATTATCCCCTTGTACAATTCCATTGTATTATAAAAACAATGTGCCAAGATTTGCTTTTAGGATGTTTACATTGCTTGTTGGTTTGTGCGGTGCAGAACAGAAACTTTGGCTGTAGTGCGCGATTTTACATTTTTAACTGGAACATCAAACGGTTCTGAAACTTATTGCATTGTCTTTCTATACAAATTGTTTATTTTACCTAATCATTTCAGAATTTTTGGACTACCAGAAGTATGGTGAATGTTCAGATTACTACAGACTCTCCTGTTTAAGACAGATTCTGTTTTTGATGCATAGTTTGCTTGTTTTGATGAAACTATCGATTTCTATCAGTGGATTAAGCCATGGAAAAGTTATATTACAGTAGCTACAATGCAAAAACAAAATATGAATTGGTTTGCGACATTACTTAGAGTAGTGATTTTCTTTATTATACTAACGGATCTTACCGAGCTTTCTGTTCACTTTTGTGTGGATGAAGTGTTCGAAGATCGAGGATGTCTCGATATGAGGATAAGGAGGAGAGGCAAGAGCTCAAGCTTGGGGATGCCCAAGGCACCCCAAGTAAATATTCAAGGAGACTCAAGCGTCTAATCTTGGGGATGCCCCGGAAGGCATCCCATCTTTCTTCAACAGGTATCGGTATGTTTTCGGATTTGTTTCGTTCATGCGATATGTGCAAATCTTGGAGCGTCTTTTGCAGTTAGTTTTCACTTTTATTTTATGCACCATGATGGTATGAGATAGTCCTTGGTTGATTTATAGAATGCTCTTTGCACTTCACTTATATTTTTTTGAGTATGGCTTTATAGAATGCTTCATGTGCTTCACTTATATCACTTGAAGTTTGGATTGCCTGTTTCCCTACACATAGAAAACCGCCATTTGTAGAATGCTCTTTTGCTTCACTTATATTTGTTAGAGCGTGGTCATATCTTTTGTAGAAAGAATTAAACTCTCTTGCTTCACTGATATCTATTTAGAGAGTTGACAGGAATTGGTCATTCACATGGTTAGTCATAAAATCCTACATCAAACTTGTAGATCACTGAATATGATATGTTTGATTCCTTGCAATAGTTTTGCGATATAAAGATGGTGATATTAGATTCATGCTAGTGGGTAGTTGTGGATTGTAGAAATACTTGTGTTGAAGTTTGTGATTCTCGTAGCATGCACATATGGTGAACCGTTATGTAACGAAGTCGGAGCATGAGGTATTTATTGATTGTCTTCCTTATGAGTTGTGGTCAGGGACGAGCGATGGTCTTTTCCTACCAATCTATCCCCCTAGGAGCATGCACGGAGTACTTTGTTTCAATGACTAATAGATTTTTGCAATAAGTATGTGAGTTCTTTATGACTAATGTTGAGTCCATGGATTATACGCACTCTCACCCTTCCATCATTGCTAGCCTCTTCGGTACCGTGCATTGCCCTTTCTCACCTCGAGAGTTGGTGCAAACTTCGCCGGTGCATCCAAACCCCGTGATACGATACGCTCTATCATACATAAGCCTCCTTATATCTTCCTCAAAACAGCCACCATACCTACCTATCATGGCATTTCCATAGCCATTCCGAGATATATTGCCATGCAACTTCCATCATCATCATATACATGACTTGAGCATTTATTTTCATATTGCTTTGCATGATCGTAAGATAGCTAGCATGATGTTTTCATGGCTTGTCCGTTTTTTTATGTCATTGCTACGCTAGATCATTGCACATCCTGGTACACTGCCAGAGGCATTCATATAGAGTGATACTTTGTTCTAGACATCGAGTTGTAATATTGAGTTGTAAGTAAATAAAAGTGTGATGATCATCATTATTAGAGCATTGCCCCAGTGAGGAAAGGATGATGGAGACTATGATTCCCCACATTGGGATGAGACTCCGGACTTAGAAAAAGAGGCCAAAGAAGCCCAAATGAAAAAAGAGGCCAAAGAAGCCCACCAAAACAAAAAAAACAAAACAAAACAAAAAATAAGAGAAAAAGAGAGAAGGGGCAATGTTACTATCCTTTTACCATACTTGTGCTTCAGAGTAGCACCATGTTCTTCATATAGAGAGTCTCTTGAGTTATCACTTTCATATACTAGTGGGAATTTTCATTATAGAACTTGGCTTGTATATTCCGATGATGGGCTTCCTCAAATGCCCGAGGTCTTCATGAGCAAGCAAGTTGGATGCACACCCACTTAGTTTCAGTTGAGCTTTCATACACTTATAGCTCTAGTGCATCCGTTGCATGGCAATCCCTACTCCTCGCATTGACATCAATGGATGGGCATCTCCATAGCCCGTTGATTAGCCGTGTCGATGTGAGACTTTCTCCTTTTTGTCTTCTCCACACAACCTCCACCATCATATTCTATTCCACCTATAGTGCTATGTCCATGCCTCACGCTCATGTATTGTGTGAAAGTTGAAAAGGTTTGAGAACATCAAAAGTATGAAACAATTGCTTGGCTTGTCATCGGGGTTGTGCATGATTTGAATATTTTGTGTGATGAAGATGGAGCATAGCCAGACCATATGATTTTGTAGGGACAACTTTCTTTGGCCATGTTATTTTGAAAAGACATGATTGCTTTATTAGTATGCTTGAAGTATTATTGTCTTAATGTCAAATGATAGACTATTGCTTTGCATCACTCGTGTCTTAATATTCATGCCATGATTAGATTACATGATCAAGAATATGCTAGGTAGCATTCCACATCAAAAATTATTTTTTTTATCATTTACCTACTCGAGGACGAGGAGGAATTAAGCTTGGGGATGCTGATACGTCTCCGTCGTATCTATAATTTTTTATTGTTCCATGCCAATATTCTACAACTTTTACATACTTTTGGCAACTTTTTATAATATTTTTGGGACTAACACATTGATCCAGTGCCCAGTGCCAGTTCCTGTTTGTTGCATGTTTTTTTGTTTTGTAGAAAATCCATATCAAACGGAGTTCAAACGGGATTAAAAACTGACGGAGATTTTTTTTGGAATATATGTGATTTTTGGGAAGAAGAATCAACGCGAGACGATGCCCAAGGGGGCCACAAGGCAGGGGGCGCGCCCCTAACCCTCGTGGACAGCCCGTAAGGTGGTTGGTGCCCTTCTTTCGCCGCAAGAAAGCCAATATCCGGATAAAAATCATGTCCAAATTTCAGCCCAATCGGAGTTACAGATCTCCGGAAATATAAGAAACGGTGAAAGGCCAGAATCTGGAGCGCAGAAACAGAGAGAGACAGACAGACAGATCCAATCTCGGAGGGGCTCTCGCCCCTCCGCCACCATGGAGGCCATGGACCAGAGGGTAAACCCTTCTCCCATCTAGGGAGAAGGTCAAGGAAGAAGAAGAAGAAGGGGGCCCTCTCCCCCTCTCTCCCGGTGGCGCCGGAACGCCGCTGGGGCCATCATCGTCACCGCGATCTACACCAACACCTCCGTCATCTTCACCAACATCTTCATCACCTTCCCCCATCTATCTACAGTGGTCCACTCTCCCGCAACCCGCTGTACCCTCCACTTGAGCATGGTGCTTTATGCTTCATATTATTATCCAATGATGTGTTGCCATCCTATGATGTGTGAGTAGATTTTTGTTGTCCTATCGGTAATTGGTGAATTGCTATGATTGGTTTAATTTGCTTGTGGTTATGTTGCTGTCCTTTGGTGCCCATCATATGAGCGTGCGCGTGGATCACTCCATAGGGTTAGTTGTATGTTGAGAGGACTATGTATTGGAGGGCAAGAGTGACAGAAGCTTCAACCTAGCATAGAAATTGATGCATACAGGATTGAAGGGGGACCAATATATCTTAATGCTATGGTTGGGTTTTACCTTGATGAACATTAGTAGTTGTGGATGCTTGCTAATAGTTCCAATCATAAGTGCATAGAATTCCAAGTCAGGGATGACATGCTAGCAGTGGCCTCTCCCACATAAAACTTGCTATTGGTCTAGTAAAGTAGTCAATTGCTTAGGGATAATTTCACAACTCCTACCACCACTTTTCCACACTCCCTATACTAACTTTATTGTGTCTTTATCTAAACAGACCCTATTTTTTATTTACGTGCTCTTTATATTCTTGCAAACCTATCCCATTACCCCTACGAAGTACTTCTAGTTTTATACTTGTTCTAGGTAAAGCGAACGTTCAGCGTGCGTAGAGTTGTATCTGTGGTCGATAGAACTTGAGGGAATATTTGTTCTACCTTTAGCTCCTCGTTGGGTTCGACACTCTTACTTATCGAAAGAGGCTACAATTGATCCCCTATACTTGTGGGTTATCAATGTGTGAATACATAGACAAACAGAGTGTCCCTAGTATGCCTCTACTTGACTAGCTCATTAATCAAAGATGGTTAAGTTTCCTAACCATAGACATGTGTTGTCATGTGATAAATGGGATCACATCATTAGAGAATGATGTGATGGACAAGACCCGTCCGTTAGCTTAGCATAATGAACGTATAGTTTTATTGCTATTGCTTTCTTCCTGACTTATACATATTCCTCTGACTATGAGATTATGCAACTCCCGAATACCGGAGGAACACTTTTTGTGCTATCAAACGTCACAACGTAACTGGGTGATATAAAGATGCTCTACAGGTGTCTCCGATGGTGTTTGTTGAGTTGGCATAGATCAAGATTAGGATTTGTCACTCCGTGTATCGGAGAGGTATCTCTGGGCCCTCTCGGTAATGCACATCACTATAAGCCTTGCAAGCAATGTGACAAATGAGTTAGTTGTGGGATGACGCATTATGGAACGAGTAAAGAGACTTGCCGGTAACGAGATAGAACTACGTATGGTGATACCGACGATCGAATCTTGGGCAAGTAACATACCGATGACAAAGGGAACAACGTGTGATGTTGTGCGGTTTGACCGATAAAGATCTTCGTAGAATATGTAGGAGCCAATATGAGCATCCAGGTTCCGCTATTGGTTATTGATCGGAGATGTGTCTCGGTCATGTCTACATAGTTGTCGAACCCGTAGGGTCCGCACGCTTAACGTTCGATGATGATTTGTATTATGAGTTATGTGTTTTGATGTACTGAAGTTTGTTCGAAGTCCCGGATGAGATCACGGACATGACGAGGAGTCTCGAAATGGTCGAGACATAAATATTGATATATTGGAAGGTTATATTCGGACACCGGAATGGTTCCGAAGTGTATCGGGTATTTTCCGGAGTACCGGGAGGTTACCGGAACCCCACGGGGGATTAATGGGCCACAATGGGCCTTAGTGGAGAAGAGAGAGGGCTGACGAGAGGTGGCGCCCCCCCTTGCCCAGTCCGAATTGGACAAGGGGAGGGGGCGGCGCCCCCCTCCTTCCTTCTCTTCTCTCCTCTTTCCCTTCTTCGCCTACTTGGACTAGGAAAGGGGCGGGGGCGATTCCTACTTGGACTAGGAGTCCAAGTAGGACTCCCCCCATGGCGCGCCCCCTCCTAGGGCCGGCCTCCTCTCCTCCCCCCTTTTTATACGTGGGAAGGGGGCACCCCAAAGACACACAAGTTGATCTTTAGCCGTGTGCGGTGCCCCCCTCGACAGTTTTCCACCTCGGTCATATTGACGTAGTTCTTAGGCAAAGCCCTGCGTCGGTAACTTCATCATCACCATCACCACGCCGTCGTGCTGACAAAACTCTCCCTCGGCCTTAACTGGATCAACAGTACGAGGGACGTCATCGAGCTAAACGTGTGCTGAACACGGAGGTGCCGTACGTTCGGTGCTAGGTTCGGTAGGATCGTGAAGACGTACGACTACATTAACCGCGTTGATATAACGCTTCCGTTTTCGGTCTATGAGGGTACGTGGACACACTCTCCCCGCTCGTTGCTATGCTTCTCCTAGATAGATCTTGCGTGATCGTAGGAAAATTTTGAAATACTACGTTCCCCAACAATTGCATGCTACGTTCCCCAACAGAAATTACTATACAATACTTGTGTAAATTATACTAGACTGCTAAAGTTGCAGTATTAAATGTGTATTCACTGCATATTATAAAAAGTGCAATTTCACTGCAAAGTTGTGTGCATGTTTTTTAATTTTTTGTTTCTTATGAAGAGTAATACCAATGCCACTAATTTACTCTCTCTCTTAGAAAACTTTATTTGTTTTATATGTTTAGTTCATAATTTATTTCCTATTTCTAAGGATTACACCAATGCCACTAATTCGTTCCTTGTTTAAAAACTTTGTTTTTATGTAAAAATCACTATTATATGTTTACTCTTACATAACCGAAAAAGCGCAATTTACGTGTAAATTGTGTGCAAATTGTATTATTATTATTTTTACTTCTTTCTTCTTAAAGGGTGTGCAAATTTTCCGGTACCAATGCCGCTATACTTGATTTCTTCTTAGATTTTTTATTTATTTTTGTAAGTAAGTATACACGCAAGTATGATACATCATGTGTGTAAATTATAGTAGAGAGCAAAAATTGTACTGTATATGATCATTTTTTGTATATTACAAAAGTGCAATTTTAGGGCATACTTGTGTGCAAGTTATTTTTTAATTTCTTTCTTCTTAAAGGGTTTCATTTTCCCCTAGAAAAAATCATTAAAATGTTTTTTTATATTTTATTTATTCTTAAAGGCTTTCATTCTTACATATAAAACTTCATTATTTTGTTTTAGTTTTGGTGTTTGTGTCTTTTTCTTAAAGGGTTTCATTATTCCATAGAAAGCTTCATTATTTTGTTTTTTTTCTTCTTGAAGGGTTTCATTCTTCCCTAGAAAACTTCATTATTTTGTTTGTCTACTATTTCATTAGTGACTTTTACATTTCATTTTCTTTCTTTTTTAAGTGTAATAATACCAAGTCCACGAATTCATCCCTTATTTGGAAACTTCTATTTTGTGCAAATTCCACAATTATATGCTTATTCTTGCATATTATAAAAGACACAATTTTTGTGTAAATTGTGTATAAAAGGCGCAATTGCTTGCATATTTTTTCATTCGTCAAGGGTAATATAAATGTCACTAATTCATTCTTCGTTGGAAAACATCATATTTTGTTTTTGTTTTGGTGTTTATTTCACTTTCTTTCTTCTTAAAGGACAGTACCATTGTCACTTATTCATTCATTCAAATTTTGTCTGGACATTGTGAAAAGACGCATTTTAAGTGTAAATTGTGTGCAAAAGCGTAATTTAAGTGTAATATATGCTTATTCTTTCATATTGTGAAAAAGCGCAATTTAAGTGTAAATTGTGTGCAAATTTTGTCGTTGTTTATTTAGTTTTGTTTCATTTTTATTCTTCCTAAAGGCTAATACAAATGCCACTAATTCATTTTTCCTTAGAAAACTTCTTTATTTTAATTTTATTTCAGTTTATATTTTATTTTCTTTCTAGTTTAAGAGTAATGCCAACGCCACTAATTCAATTTTTTTCTTAGCAATCTACCTTTTGGCGAAACTTCCCCATTATATGCTTATTATTGCATATTATGAAAAAGCATAATTATGTGTAAATTGTGTGCATATTTTATCACTATTAGTGTTTAGCTTTGCGAGAGGTTCATGCCAGACTTTTTCTCAGGTCATTGTCTCTAAATAACACTGCATCTAGACTGCAGGTATTCTGTAGCAAATTGTGGGGCAGAGATACTTTATTTTGGCCGCATTTGAACCGTCACGGTCAAAAAAGAAAATTACCTCGCACTCTGACTTCCTCTCTTATTAAATTTCTATGCCATGCATGCATTCTCTCTCTCATTTTTTTCACATGCATGCGCATGTTCACACCTACACAAAAAACGGACTAACCCAATGCAATTTTCAGTCGATTGACACGCTGGTCCCTTTTTCATAAGCCGATTCCTAGGCTTCGCTTATAAATATTTAAGGTGAGCAAATGAGCACTTCGAATATTTGATCATATATACTCGACGCGGCGACAAGCTTCATGCAGCACGAGCATTGAAACCGTCGCGGGATGATTCTACAAGAGCTTGCGCATGCAGAATTCTGCTCCCTTGGTGTGGTACCGGCAATGGCATGCTTCGTTGCGCCATGAACTCACACGATGACGACGGTGATCGTGTCGGTCTCCGCGGGACACTGGTTATGGCCAATGCCGCCGTCGCCGCCCTTCGGGGGTGCGCCCGTGGACACCGGCCGCCTGCACGTCGGGCACGAGCTGTGGGACACCAGCCATGCGTCGACGCACCGGACGTGGAACCCGTGGCCGCACTGCGGCAGCACGCGCACCTTCTCGCCGTCCACGAACTCGCAGAGGCATATGGCGCACACGTCGTCGATGACTTCCCCGGATCCGTACACCTCCACGGGGAGGCTCCTCAGCACGCGCCTCTTGATGCCGCTGCCCCTGCAGGCCATCTGAGCTGTCGCCCCGCCCTCGCCGGCGGCGACCGCGGCTCTGCGCCCCACGTACCGCAGCGCGCACCGCGCCAGCGAGTTGAGCCCGATGGCGAAGAGCAGCGCGAAGAAGAGCGCGGCAAGGATGATCACCACGTTGGTGTCGAAGGCCGAGCCTGCACTCGTCGGCGCCGCCGCTCCTCCCCCATGTCCGTGGGCGTGGTCGTGGAGAGCAGCCAGCCGCGCGGCGAGGCTCGACGTCGGCTCCTCCGAATCAGGACGGCCCATGGTTGATGAAGTAAATGAGAGAGAGAGAGAGATTATGCCCACCCACCCAGCTATGTCGATCAGAGATGAGTTCGTCCGGCCGCTGTTTCAAGCTAATGGATTGATGCCTGTGCGAGCTGCTATTCGTGTCTGTCAATCTCTGCTTTGGTCGTGGAGTATATATAAGAGAGCGCGCACCATTGTTGTGGGGGGTGGTGTTGCGCGAGTGTACTTTGTAAAAAGGGCGCTGCCGGGCTAAGTTGCAGCCTGCAGGTAGGCAGCTGAGCTGCTGCAGGGATAGGCACACTCGCTTTGGAGGCAAAGTGGGGGCTACTTCCTACTGGTGGTATCTCCATCATGTGGGCTTTCCTTTTTAGAGAGAAGACACAAAGGCTCGACCTCAAATTGATGAAGCCATCAACCGGCTTTTCTTTGGGGGAGTGAGTCTAGCTCAACTTGTTAGGGGAGTGGATGTACAAACCCAACACCTAGGTTCAAATCTCACGGAAGCGAATTTAGGTTCCTC
The DNA here is from genome assembly GCF_018294505.1 of Triticum aestivum. Lineage (NCBI taxonomy): Eukaryota > Viridiplantae > Streptophyta > Magnoliopsida > Poales > Poaceae > Triticum > Triticum aestivum. Next base: position 400,394,393 of record NC_057796.1, on the reverse strand, counting down.
TTTATTCTTGAGGACCAGGCTTTCCTGGTACTCACACATTTATTGAGGACTAGGCTCGGTGCGTAACCGAGATAAAAAATCCTAATACTCATACTTAAAAGGCCGTATGCATCCCTAGTTGGTGCAGAGGCCGGGAAGTGAAATTCTCCCCCAATTTGAAAAACCCTCGTCCCTCGTGTCACTCTCGTGGGTGGCGGCAGGGGAACCCTAGCCTCCACCCCGTGCCACCTCCTACACCCTCCCCTCCCCTCGCCGCCCCCAGAAGGCGCCGCCGGGCGAAGCCCGGTGCGCGTTGGCGGCGGCTGGGCCCCTCTCTCCCTCCCACCGTATGGCTGCAGCGCGAGATGCGGCGGCGAGGCGGAGGCGTGGCGTTCAAGTGGGATAGGCGTGTCGGGCGGCTCGGCAGCCAGACGGCGGTGCGGGTAGGCGGCCAGGCCGTGGTGGATGCGCGTGGGATTGGCTCTCGGGTGGCAGCGTGGGAACGGATCCAACACAGATCTGGTCCCGCGGGTGCGGTCTCGGTCTGCCCGGGTCGGCCGACGGGTCTCAGTGGGGGCTTCTCCTTTCTATGATCTGGCAGCGGCAGCCTGGATCATCCTGGTCCCGGCAGGGATGGCGGGGGTCCGTGCACGAGAGATGGAGTTTCTTCGAACAGATCTGGGTGAAAACCTACCATCGGCTATTGCCAAGGCCGGCGGTGGCGACGCTGTCTGCGTCGTTCCCTTCCTGAAGGCATCGCCGTGGAAAAGTTCAAGGCCACTCTCTGATATTTTCGGGGGAAACCCTAGATCAGTAGATCGGATAACGACGGCTCTCTAGTGTCGTTTCGCCCTTGGGGGCGTCATTTTTGGAGGTGCACACGGACTCGAGGGAACTGAGGACGGCTTCTTTGGGCGAAGCCTGGTGCGCGTCGGCGGTGGCTGGGCCCCTCTATCCCTCCCACCGAATGGCTGCAGCGCAAGATGCGGCGGCGCGTGGGAGGCGTGGCGTTCAAGTGGGACAGGCGTGTCGGGCGGCGCGGCAGCCAGACGGCGGTGTGGGCAGGCGGCCAGACCGTGGCGGCTGCGCGTGGGATTGGCTCTGGGGTGGCGGCGTGGGAACGGATCCAACACGGATCTGGTCCTGCGGGCGCGGTCTCGGTCTCCCCGGGTCGGCCGACGGGTCTCGGTGGGGGCTTCTCCTTTCTAGGATCTGGCAGCGGCGTCCTGGATCATCCTGGTCCCGGCAGGGATGGCGGGGGTCCATGCACGAGAGATGGAGTTTCTTCGAACAGATCTGGGTGAAAACCTGCCATCGGCTATTTGCCAAGGCCGGCGATGGCGGCGCTGTCTGCGTCGTTCCCTTCCTGAAGGCATCGGGGGAAACCCTAGATCAGTAGATCGGATGACGACGGCTCTCTAGCGTCGCTTCGCCCTTGGGGGCATCATTTTTGGAGGTGCACACGGGCTCGAGGGAACTGAGGACGGCTTCTTTGGCGAAGCTCGGTGCGCGTTGGCGGCGTCTAGGCCCCTCTCTCCCTCCCACCGAATGGCTGCAGCGCGAGATGCGGCGGCGCGGCGGAGGCGTGGCGTTCAAGTGGGACAGGCTTGTCGGGCGGCGCGGCAGCCAGAAGGCGGTGCGGGCAGGCGGCCAGGCCGTGGCGGCTGCGCGTGGCATTGGCTCTGGGGTGGCGGCGTGGGAACGGATCCAACACGGATCTGGTCCTGCGGGCGCTGTCTCGGTCTCCCCGGGTCGGCCGACGGGTCTCGGTGGGGGCTTCTCCTTTCTAGGATCTGGCAGTGGCGGCCTGGATCATCCTGGTCCCGGCAGGGATGGCGGGGGTCCGTGCACGAGAGATGGAGTTTCTTCGAACAGATCTGGGTGAAATCCTACCATCGGCTATTGCCAAGGCCGGCGGTGGCGGCGCTGTCTGCGTCGTTCCCTTCCTGAAGGCATCGCCGTGGAAAAGTTCAAGGCCACTCTCTGCTACTTCTGGGGGAAACCCTAGATCACTAGATCGGATGACGATGGCTCCCTAGTGTCGCTTCGCCCTTGGGGGCGTCATTTTTGGAGGTGCACACGGGCTTGAGGGAACTGAGGACGGCTTCTTTGGGCGAAGCCCGGTGCGCGTTGGCGGCGGCTGGGCCCCTCTCTCCCTCCCAACGAATGGCTGCAGCGCGAGATGCGGCGGCGCGACGGAGGCGTGGCGTTCAAGTGGGACAGGCATGTCGGGCGGCGCGACAGCCAGACGGTGGTGCGGGCAGGCGGCCAGGCCGTGGCGGTTGCGCGTGGGATTGGCTCTGGGGTGGCGGCGTGGGAACGGATCCAACACGGATCCGGTCCTGCGGGCGCGGTCTCGGTCTCCCCGGGTCGGCCGACGGCTCTCGGTGGGGGCTTCTCCTTTCTAGGATCTGGCAGCGGCGGCCTGGATCTTCCTGGTCCCGGCAGGGATGGCGGGGGTCCGTGCACGAGAGATGGAGTTTCTTCGAACAGATCTGGGTGAAAACCTGCCATCGGCTATTGCCAAGGCCGGCGGTGGTGGCGTTGTCAGCGTCGTTCCCTTCCTGAAGGCATCACCGTGGAAAAGTTCAAGGCCACTCTCTGCTACTTCCGGGGAAAACCCTAGATTAGTAGATCGGATGACGACGGCTCTCTAGTGTCGCTTCCCCCTTGGGGCGTCATTTTTGGAGGTGCACACGGGCTCGAGGAACTCAGGACGGCTTCTTTGGTGGAGCGGCGCTTCATCTTACACATTGATGGCGACGGATCTCAGCGGCGTGGCGTTGTGGAGATTCGGCGTCCGATGCGCGGCGATGGACTCGCGCAGGAGGAGGATGTTGTCCGGCGTCATGGTGGCGTCGATGGCAGAGAAGACTGGCAAGGTCGGTGCGTTAGTTTGCTGTGAAGATGGATTGGTGGAAAATGGCGGCGACGACACATGAGAGTGCGTCGGACCGGTTTGTGCCCCAAACCTAGTATGTGGTTTGGTTGGGGTCTCTGACTTTAGATGTTAGGCATTTACGCGATGTCTGTTGGGTATTAGCCTCAGACTATCGACACCCCTTCATCATGTGGATACACTAGTGCAGAACCGGGCTTTAGCGCCGGTTCGTAAGGGCCTTTAGTGCCGGTTCTGCAACCGGCACTAAAGAGTGGAGACTAAAGCCCCCCCCCTTTACTACCGGTTCGGCATGAACCGGCGCTAAAGTGCCACCACGTGGCACGAGCCAGGCCCGGGTGCTGGTAGACCATTAGTACCGGTTGGTAGCACCAACCGGTACTAAATGTTTGGGGGGTTTGGTTTTAATTTTTATTTTTCCATTAATTTTGTGTTTTCCATTTAATTCTTTTTTGTTTGCTGGTATTTTACGATACTACATATTGTACACGTTATGCATATATATAAATAGATTTTCTCGTAGAATCGATCATATATATATATAATCGAATGTCTCACAACTATCATTAATTATTCACACATACACATGTATATATATATACAATTTCTCCTACATGTTGCCTTGGTGCCTTCGGAGCACGATGACAAGTGGTTCATGGGGGCGGTAGCGGGTAATAGTATTCTCCTTTGGGATCTATGACCTGGCCGAGCAAAAATCCCGCTATTTCCTCTTGAAGTGCTCGTATGCGCTCTGTTGGTAGGAGCTGGTCCCGCACCTCTTTGAACTGTTAAGAAGGAGATCAATATGCATGTGTATTAGTTGTGTGACTAGATATCGACAATCATGTAAGATTTGTGAATAGTGTTCTGGCAAACGTATCCAGTCTTGTCTATCAGATCTGCTCCTTTCGGACGCCATCATGCGAATGTTCTCACAAACGTAGTATGCACACACTTCAGTCCCCGGCGCCTGCTTCAGGGCCTTTACGAGAATAGAATTTAGTCAGATAATTATTAATCAAGCATGTTAATTAATTAATGGTATTGAAACAAGAATTAAAGAGATAGTAGCTAGCTAGTTAGTATTACTTAATTACTGACCTTGGGTCGATACCAACATAGATTTTGTCGCCATTTTCCTCGAGTCACCTTGATGTACTTTGCCCAAGCCCTGCCCGCCAGCAAAGAAAATTAATAAAGGGGTTATTAAAAATAGTTCATATCAGGAAATGAAGAACTAAATAGGCCGAGATATAGTTCATAATGATTGAAATAACCTGTCGACTATCCCCTTCATGATGATGTAGTCACTATCTTTTTTAAGTAGTGAGTCCAGTACTTCAACTTTTCCTTCGTCAACTTTAATGTCTAACAAGATCCAGTGGAAGCCGCATGCGCATACGTTTGCATGTATAAATTAAGCGGGCATGTGCATAACACTAATCAACTATAACCCTAAACCCTATACACTTATTAACATCTAGCTAGTAAGCAAAAATAGAATTTGTAGTACAAGAAAGTGTGACTCACTCGAAGTTGTAAGGAAGTAGTATATCTTCATTGCTATTGAGGCGCTTCAAGAACTCTACCATGTTTTTCTCTACATCTTGTCTACACCATTCCAATTTTCATGTGTATTCATTAAGGGTATTTGGGTCAATGAACCCAATGCCATAGCGTCCAGCTTTTTTCATTTCATACATCTTCATCCTGCATAATACCACAGAAAAGAATATATAGTGAGGATATATAATTACAGGTAATTAATGATCAATCAATGAGCACTAGAGCTAGCTTGAGACTTAAATTACAGAAAGAAATCACTTACAGACAATAGCAACTGACGATAGATTTGTCGAGTGCATCTTGATTGAATAACTAAAATAGTTCTGAATACTCAATGGACAGAGCTTTCTTATGGAAGTAATGATCTTCCTCGACTTGCAGCACGAGGGACTCTCGATTGGAAATCTTGGTAATTTTCATGTACCAATCATGCAATTCATACATTCTCGTTGGGAGGTTTTTGACCTCCTTGGGCTCGACCAAAGGTTGGCCCCGGACATATTTCCGTTTTATTTCCTCCTCTCTAAGCGGAGACATGGGCTCGATATCGAGGAGTTGTCCAACAGTGATCTTGAGCATTTCAGCCTGCATTATATGCTCCTCGGTTATTACCACATCGCCCAGCTCGGGAACGTAAACGGTTTGCCCACAATAATATTGGGCGCGCGTACTCTCATGTGTTGTTGGCACAACAAGCGGGGGGGGGGGGTCGATTGCGCCGCCTGTTCTCCCAGCTAGGGAACGGTTTTCCCGCATTTTTTGACAGCTGCTTGTTGGCTCGAGCTCGAGCTCGCTTCTTTCTGTAGTCGTGCTCGATGTGCCTTCCTGATTTGGCGCTCATAGTCTGAGTCAACAGGCTTGGGAGCTGGTGGTCTAGCCATACGAATGAAGTGGTCAATCTTTTCCTCAGGCACTTTCTCCTTCGGCGGCGTTGCCGGTTTCGGTCGAAAATGAGCGTCCACTTCGGCCTGCAATATTGCATCGTTTTGCTCCTCGGTCATGTCGTAAGGCCTTTGAGGAAGAGGAGCGAGGCTGCTTGGACCATATTTATATCGCTTGTCTCCGCCTGTACTTTCTGTACTACCTCGACTCGTACCGCTACACACCATAGCTGCGGCGTGTCTCTTCTGCGATTGCTTAGGCGGCGGAGACGGCTGACGTGGCTTAGTTGGAGCAGGAGGAGTGGCCTGACGCTATGCCGGCCTTGAAGCAGGAGGTGTGGCCTGACACGGTGTCGGACTTGAAGCAGGAGGTGTGGCCTGACGCTGTGCCGGACTTGAAGCAGGAGGTGTGGCCTGACACGGTGTCAGACTTGAAACAGGAGGAGTGGCCTGACGCTGTGCCGGACTTGAAGCAGGAGTCTGCTCACGCGTTCGTGGACTTGGAGGAGCGGGAGTCTGCTGACATGGTGGCGGACTTCGAGGAGGAGTCGGCAGACGCGGTGTCGGTGGACTTCGAAAGATGATGCAATCCTTTCTCCATAGGATGATACGATGTATGGCCTCTCCCAGTGTGTGCTCGTCATCACCTCCAGGAATGTCAAGCTCTAGCCCCGAATATGGGTCCACCACCTCATCAACCAAGACACGAGCATAGCCCGCTGGAATCGGGGCGCAATGGAAGGTTGCTTTGGGGGTAATTGTAAAAGCAACGACGTCCGCCACCTTCATGGATATGTTCTTCATTTTGAAGTGTAGCTCACAGTTAGTGTTCTCTATGATGTCATCCACAGGGTATGTATCTAGCAGTGCGTCGCCCGGGGCGGAACCAACGCTGCTTCTCGGCATGGATGGGACGGTGCTATCCAATGCTGGATGATCATCCGCTTGCCGCTGCCGCTGCTGAGACCCCCTTTCCTGGCTAAGTGAGTCGATCTGCTGCTGCTGCTGCTGGAATTTGAGTGCCAAGTCCGCGTGCCGTGCTTCTAGGCCTTGAAGGCGTTCCGCGTCCTGTTTCCTCTGCTCCTCCTCCAGCTTCCTCTTCTTCTCCTCCTCCATCTTCTTTCTTGCACGGGTCCTGTAGTCGTTGTTCCATTCCGAAAAGCCCTCATACCAGGGAATAACGCCCTTGCCTCGTGTTCTTCCCGGGTGTTCAGGATTTCCCAGGGCGCGCGTAAGCTCGTCGTTCTCTCTGTTGGGCGTGAACACCCCCTTTCGAGCATCTTCTATTGCGTCAAGTAACTTTTGTTCTGCTCCTTTTAGACTTGCCTTCTTCGAAACCAGGCCTGTCTTCGGGTCCAACGCCCCCATGCGCATAGAACCAAGTTCTGCACCTGGGGGGCCAGCTCCTAGTAACCGGAGTGACCCCTGCATCCTCCATCTCTTGCTCATACTTATCCCACTTAGGCATTGCCACCGCGTAGCCACCTGGACCCAGCCTATGGAACTGCGTCTTTTTTGCGGCATTGGCCTTGTTTTTTCTCGACCGTTTCTTAGATAATGCTGATTCCTTGAATTTCACGAAAGCGGGCCAGTGTTCTCTTTGCTTCTCCAGTGTCCCCTTGAATTCTGGAGTCTTCCTTTCTGCAGCGAGGTAGTTGGCCCATACAGTTTTCTTGTGGGTGTTGAATGCAATTGCCATCTTCTTAAGAGCAGCGTCCTTGACTTTCTGCACATCTGCATCAGTGAAATAATCTGGTAGGGTGAAATGTTCCATCAGAGATTCCCAAAGCTTTTGTTTTGCTCTGTCGTCGACCCAAGTAACATCTAGGCGTTTAGTTTTTGGCTCTTTCCATTCTTGAATGGAGATCGGGAGTTGGTCCTTCACAAGAACTCCGCACTGACCAACGAACTTGTTCGCAATGTTCTTAGGAGTGAGGGGTTCGCCACTAGCTTTGATGGAATCGATGTTCTACTTTACACCCTCGTTCAACTTTTTGCCCGGGTCGCGCTTTGTCCTGCTGTCTATAGAAGCAGATTTGCTCGATCCGGAGGGCTGAAAGAAGAAAGATCGATTCATTAATATATCTTCAAATAAAAAAACATGTGATGATCACTAGATGCCTGCTTATATAAATATACCTCGCCGGTAGTCTTTGTCATTTCAAGATCAACATTGTATTCGTCATCATAATCATTGTCTGCGTCATCATAATCATAATCATAGTTCATGACTTCATCAGCTCGGTCGTCGAGATCGAATATCTTATCATCACCCTCCCCGGTATTGTTCAGATATTGGGAGCCGTCATTTTCTTCATTCAGATAATCTGGCCCGCTAGGGCTGCGTATGATCTCGAACAGGGCCTCTTCTCCCTCTCTGCCGGTATTGTCCGCCATAACTTTTATTTAACTAATACAGAAGAAATATAAAACAATTTAGTATTCAAATTACAATGCATGGATGCAATCAATAAGGAAAAACTGAATCATATAGTACATAATATGCATCGTCTCGAATAATATATAATCTCGAATACATCGTCTCGAATAATATATAATCTCGAATACATCACTGGCTAGGTAGCTAATAAAGATCGAATACTATAGAAGAATCTAGGCCACACGCGGTTCCTGGGGCGCGGGCGGTGGACACCCAAAGACAAGGAACCATCACAGGATCATATCTCCGGTCATCTGCCCAAAGAACCTGCCAGGTATTGGAATACCTGACATCCATAGCAGCCATGTAGCGATGGACGTGCTCGTCCTCCTCCCTGACACGACGACGCACCACCTCCGGCGGGGCCGGCTCCCTCTGCACCGAATGTGGCCCACGCGAACGCCACCAAAGGAGATCAGGGTCGACGACGGGACCCGAGGCCGGGTTCCTCACCAAGCGGCGCGCCCCTCCAGGTAGCACCTCCCAGTGCCAGCCCGGCGGAGCCCAATCCCGGACATGGGTCAGCCGGACGTCGTCGCGAACGGGTCGACGGCGAGGATGCGGGCCGGGCATCGTCGAGAACAAATACTATATGCCCGCAAAAAGTAACATTTTTTAAATGATTGGATTGTGATAACTAAAATTCTATATGCAAATTCTAACAATTTGACATTAATCTAATTCATCTAACTAAAACTAATTCTAAAATTTCTAACATTTCTATATATATAACTAACATTTCTATAACATTTCTAATATTTCTATAACTAAAAAACAGAAAAATT